>NW_026888898.1:0-119223 GCF_032173495.1 Musca vetustissima
CACCAACGAAATGAAATTCGTTTCCATACTCACGCCCCGGGGTAGATACTAGTTGGCGAAGCCCAAATTCATATTTTACATACACAAAATGTGTGGTTGTATGAGTTGGTGTAACGCAAAAGGGCTAAGTAGCAGATGAGTAGTTGTTTTAACATTTTGCGTATTATGAGTATCATAGCTGGATGTAGGAGTACTTATGGCTATACATTTTTGGGTATATTCCATTGAAACAAATTCCTTGAATACAAAACATACATATGTTGAGAAAAATATAAAAAAAAAACAGTGAGCGTAGCAGTATAGTCGGACGCGGCCGACCATACGATACCCTACACAACTACCACATAACTCTATTTTCTGCGGATTTTTATTCCGAGCCTGGGTGATATTTCAAAAAAAACAAAGAAAAAAATTTCGGTCCACTTCAAAACATCAACAATTATTTCAACAGTGTTTTTACATGACAAGAACGATAACTCAGTAACTACTGATTCAATCGGTTCCAAATTTTAACACTTTATCCTGGACCTACACAGCTATGGTGGAACATAGCTATACCCTGTCGTCCGCATTTTCCAGCTTGGTTTTTGGCATAAAATAGGCAATTTTCCGAACAAAAATGTTCCTTGGACCGCCATTTTGTTTATTTTCGACGTGTCAATTTAGAAATTGACACGTCGGACGCGGCCGACCATACGATACCCTACACAACTACCACATAACTCTATTTTTCTGCGGATTTTTATTCCGAGCCTGGGTAATATTTCGAAAAAAGACACAAAGAAAAAAATTTCGGTCCACTTCATCCCAAAATTATTGTCTGATCATCACCGAAAACTGTAGGCGTTGTACTTGAACATATCTGGAACCTCATGGAACATTTCAAAGCGATCAGCGCTATATTTTCTCCTCTAGTGTGGTAATGGATTACTAAATAATATCTGAATACGTAAGCACCTGTAAATATTTAAGTGTAACTCCAACATCTGATTACATACGACAATATAATTGGTATCAACTTCAACTTCTCGGCTCTATGTCCTTTAGGAGTAAATATATACGCTATAGAATACAAATTTTGTCATTTTTCATACAAAAGTCAGGGTCAATTTGACCCGCTAAATATTGACCGATCAAAACAGGCATGCTTATTCGTGAAGATTGGCCCATAACTGTGGCCTGTATCGTGTTTACAAATTATAATGGACAGACGGACGGACGAACACACATGTCTAGATCGACTCAGCTAGTCGAGATATGACGATCGGTATGCTTAAAGGTGGGTCTAAGCGTGGCGTTACAAACTCTTGGGGCTGCACAAAGCTATAATACCCTGACAACATAGTTGTGAAGGGTATAATTAAATAACTATGCTTGGCAGAACTCCATGCCCGGAGGAAAATTGTATTAATAACCTACACCATATGCCTATGTGCGTATATTTATGTGTTACATTTTGCCGAAATCGGTTCAGAAATGGATATATCTCCCCGTAAATGGTGCTCAAAAAGGCCAAAGCTTGTCCGGTTACAACGAAATTTATCATAGCCATTCGAATTGGGTTTGGACTAACGTATGCCAAATTCAAGTTGGTTCAGATAGTTTTCTCATCAATTTATGTTCGTGTCAGAGTTGGCCATCATTAGTGGAGTGGAGAAAACACTGCGAAGAAATGAAAAAAAACTAGGGCGGACTGACTGATGTGATTCACTACACCAAGATTTTATAAAATTGGCAATTTAGTCAGACACCGTATTACATCTACGAATAGAAAATTTCAAACGGGACGAAAACTTTGGATGAAAACTAAGTTAAGTTTCTAAGCTATCGTGGACATCAGCTCCCAAGACAGAATGAGGTTTCTAAATTGACACGTCGAAAATAAGCAAAATGGCGGACCTAGGAAAATTTGTTTTTCGGAAAATTGCCTATTTTATGCCAAAAACCAAGCTGGAACATGCGGACGACTATGTAGGTCCAGGATAAAGTGTTTAAATTTGGAACCGATTAAATCAATATTTATTGAATTATCGTTCCCACCAGTTGTAAAAACACTGTTGCGATAAAAAAAACCATGTGAAAGTTTTGAGGAACGTCCTCTCCACCACATTTCGCTTACACAATAAATCGATTATATGTTCAAGAGTTTTTGAAATGTTCACATGCATTTTTAAACAGACTTTCTTAAGAAGTTATTGATTAAAATTAAATAAAAACCAGTGAGCAGAGCAGTATTGTCGTACAGGGCCGACCGCATGATCCACACACAACTACTAACTAACTTTCTGTGGATGTTTATTCCGAGCCTTGGCAATATATCGTGATATTTGTACTCATCTGCCTTATTAGAGGTCAGCAGCACCTCTTCCTTACACTGACATATTTTCCGAATATTACTAATAGTCAGTACAGCCTTTCTAATTACTTGTCCAGATTCCCTTTACCGTGGGTTGTGTTGTTATGTTCGGCTTGTGGCCTATAGATCGATTCGAAAAAACACACAAAAAATTAAGTTTTCGCCCCCCCCCCCCCTTCATCAAAATATTTTTATCCGATCATCACCGACTTTTTCACACAAAAGTCGGGGTCCATTTGATCCTCTAAATAAAGACTGATCTTTATAAAAAGCTTTTTCTTTAGCCCGATACCCTTCTCCATTTAAAATTTCGCGATGTTCGGGCCATAATGTCGGCCTCTGGAGCGACCAGAAAAACCAACAAAAATTATGTATTTCGTCCATTCCATTCCCTAAATATTAACCGATCTTCACCAAAAACAATAGGGGTTTTCATTGGCCAACAACATGAAATTTGGTCCATAACTTTGGTCTGTATCGTGTTTACAAATTATAATTGAAAGACATACACATGTCTAGATCGAATGTGGGTCTAGGAGCAATATTTCGCAGTATTACAAACTCTTGGGGCTGCACAAAGCTATAATACCCTGACAACATAATTGTGTAGGGTATAATATAAAAATAGATTTTTTAAACCCGAGAATGGGGATCTCCTTAAACTGGGGTTTAGGATTTTATTCCAATGCTATATGATACTATTTCCAGCTTCCAAATAGAATAAACGCATACTTTAAAATCCAACGTATAACAAAGGTCATCTCACAATATGGACCAGAGATTCTTCAAAAGCTTAGTTATCAGTACAAATATGTGACATTTCACATTTCTTTCACATGTGACATTTTGAATTTAAATTGAATATTTACCCGTTAATTGTTGATCCCTTTGTGTCTTTATTAGAAACACATTGTGTGTGCAAAAACATTTTGTCGCAGCATACTTTCAGGCGCTATGGCAAATCGTTGACAGATGCCATAAATTGATAGATTGAATTAATCCATTGACCCAATTATTTGACATCAAAAGCTGTTTGATTTTTTTTATGTTGTGTTTTTGTATCGCTGAATGGTGGGACCGTTATTTACAAAAAGTTTGTTTATTTTTACTATTCCCTTCGATTTTAAACTTTTCATAGGGTCGCCATTGGGTGAATACATGTACAAATATGTATTTAAATCAATCAATTATAAATTGATTTTTTGTCCCTAATTACTAACACTCCTGTGTGTATATTGTCACAGTAAATTATTTTTCTGTGTTTGCACTGTGGGTTAGAGACCATTTTTTGCCATAATTAGAGCAGTGAATATATAAAATAAATATTACATGTAAAATTTTCGGGGACGTTGAATACGATTGAGTAGTTTGTAACACCGCGAAATATTGGTCCTAGACCCGAATAGCTGAGTCGAAAAACACTGTTGCGATAAAAAAAAACATGTGGACCTGTTGAGGAACGCCCTCGCTTACACAATAAATCGATTATATGTTCAAGAGTTTTCTACGTATTCAGATATTATTAGAAACCTATTATCACACTATAGGACGGAAATATAGCGCTGATCACTTTGAACATTTTCACGAAGTTCCAGTTATGGTCAAAAACAACGCCTATAGTTTTCGGTAGTGATCAGGTAATAATTTTGGGATGAAATGGACCGAAAACTTTTTTTGTGTTTTTTTTTCGCCACAATTAAAAGCCGAACATCACAACACAACCTACGGCGAAGAGAAGTTGGACAAGTAATTCGAAGGACTGTACGGAATATTAGTAATATTCGGAAAATGTGTCAGTGTAAGGACAATCGGGCAAGGTGGTGCAACTACTACGAAATATTGCTCAGACTCGGAATAAAAATCCGCAGAAAGTTAGAGTTCCGCGGTAGTTGTGTAGGGTATCGTATGGTCAGCCCCGTCCGACTATACTGCTCCGCTTACTGGTTATACCCTTCACCACACTGTGGTACAGGGTATTATGTCTGTGCATATGTTTGTGACAAAAGGAAACGAGATAGACATATGGTTTCTTTTGAGAATATGCATAGAATCACTTTTTAAGTCGATGTATGTCTGTCCGTCCGCCCATGTATTTTTGTTAACAAAATACAGGTCGCATTTGTGATCCGATTTGGATGAAATTTGGCACAGTTCACTTATTTGTCCCATGGACGAACCCTAATGAAATTGGGAAAAATTGGCTCAGATTTAGATATAGCTCCCATATGTATTTTCGTCCGATTTTACGTAAATAGTGACTTTGGTCTCTATATATCCGTCCCTATATATCCTTCGACTTGCACGAAATTTAGCATAGCGTACTGAATTAGATCTAGAAAGATGTGTGTAAAATTTCGTGAAAATCGGTTCTGATTTAGATATAGCTCTTATAAATATTTTTGTCCGATTATAGGTAAATAGTGCACCAAAGTCCCTATATATCCTTCAATATGCATGAAATTTGGCACAGCATACTGATTTAAGCCTTGAACGTTGTGAGTAAAATTTCGTGAAAATCGGTTCTGATTTAGATATAGCTCCCATATATATTTTCGTCCGATTTTAGGTAAATAGTGCACCAAAGTCCCTATATATCCTTCGATTTGCAAGAAATTTGGCATAGCGTACTGAATTAAGTCTAGAAAGATGTGTGTAAAATTTCGTGAAAATCAGTTCTGATTTAGATATAGCTCCCATATATATTTTCGTCCGATTTTAGGTAAATAGAGCACCAATGTCCCTATATATTCTTCGATTTGCACAAAATTTGGCACAGCGTACTGAATTAAGTCTAGAACGATGTGTGATAAATTTTTCGAAAATCGGTTCAGATTTAGATATAGCTCCCATATATATTTTCGTCCGATTTTAGGTAAATAGAGCACCAATGTCCTCGATTTGCACAAAATTTGGCACAGCGTACTGAATTAAGTCTAGAACGATGTGTGTTAAATTTTTCGAAAATCGGTTCAGATTTAGATATAGCTCCCATATATATTTTCGATATAGCTACAATATATAGTTTCGTCCGATTTCATGTAAATGGTGCACCAAAGTCCCTATATATCTTTCGATTTGCACGAAATTTGGCATAACGTACTGAATTGAGCCTAGAATGATGTCTGCCATGTTTCGTGAAAATCGGTACAGATTTAGATATAGCTCCCATATATAGTTTCGTCCGATTTCACGTAAATAGTGCATCAAAGTCCCTATATATATATCATTCGATTTGCACGAAATTTGGCATAACATACTGAATTGAGCCTAGAGTGATGTCTGCATTTGTCCCATTGTAACATACGAATGACATGTTTATAGATAGATCTAGGTCGTTTCATATTTTGATAAATATCACATATTTTATTTCATACAATTTCCATACTTGTTTTTGCTTGGTTTTGTTTTGTTATTACAAATAAATAATAAATAAATCATTTTAGTAATATATTCATTACGACAAAGGTTATAAAAATTTCGAAAATGACAATTTCCACACAGTTTTTAATTTCATTATCAATTTTCACCTGTTTTTATTACGAATACATTTTTTTCCTTTTAATTTTTATTTCAATTTTTTGTGGGGTAAAACATTTAACATTCTAACCGCAAACTTATTACCAACACACTAATTTGCCATATGGTCAAGTTCTCATATTCTATGGCACCTTTTATTCGCCCCCACAGCAACAATTGGTTTTCAACGATTTTGAACATGCAAGCGACACAACTATGGTAACATGTGTACAAGGACCACACGGCCATGTGTGAGTAAGAACTAAAAACAGAAATTGAAATATTTCATATCCTGTCCTTCAATAACAGAATTTTCCTGTCACAACACGATGAAATGGCATTGCAACGGTATTTGTAGCGTTTTGCAAAAGTGAAACTGTGAAATGTCAGAACGGAAATGCTTTTATCGGTATGGGAAAACGAAAAGGATGTTCATTGCATTGTTGGCAGAATGTTAATAATAAGGACAATAATAGCAGCGACAAAACAATGCAAGCCAACGAGATATTGTCAATATTAAATACACAACCGTATTTTACAAATCAAACATTTTTAGATTCAAATTACATCGAAGTGGCGAGGGAATGTTATTAATCGGGAAATCACTTAGCGGAATGAAATGTTGTCGATAAAAAAACTGTTTTACTAGGAATTGATTGCAATATTACGATTTTAATATTAAGTAGCATTTTAATAGTACGAAAAATTAGTTTAAAAACAATTTATAATAATAAATAAAGTCATTGTAGATGAGAAGCAGTTTCGAAGGTCTAACCTAAGCTGAACAAGCGTAGAATTTTTAAAGATAGTATTGAGCATAAAAAAATAATCTATGGCAAGCATGGATTTTTAAAAATTTGTTGACCAGCAGAATCGTGACTTTTCCTGAGATCTTACAAGCTTAACAGGAGCCAAAAAAGCGTGATTTTTTAATTTTAACCTAAAAGGACGATATTTTTTTAAATAATATTGTAGGCCTAAAGTAAGGTGGACAAGAGTAGATTTTAAAAATTTGGTGCAGCCAGTAGAATTGTTGATTTTTGTAAACAAGCGTGAATTTGCTTTAAGAGAACCCCCCCATTCTCGATTTTAATTTTCCAAGATTTTCAATGGGCTGGTAAATCAATACCAATGCTTGTTAAGGTTTGTAACTTTACACATATATAATTGAAGATTTAAAAGAGAAGAAAAATAATTTACAAAAAAATTTTATTATTGTTTTTTGTAATTAAAGAAACATCGGAATCCGAAAATTCCAACGGTGGCTCTCGTATGAACTAGGATTATTGACTTCGCTCTAAAATTAACAAAATGGACCTTTGAAAAAATATTTTTGGAAAATCGCCGATTTTTTACCAAAACCCAAGTTAAAAAATAAGGAAGATCTTCACCGATTGGCATTATCCTAGTTCATACGATAGCTACACACTCACAGAAAAACGTGTAAAAATTTGAAATCGATTGGGTTATTAGTTTTTGAGTTTAGATTTTCTAAATTTTCAAGAATTTTTTAACAAGTGTGTTTTTTTGGTCTAATCTAGACAAGCTCGGATTTATTTAATATTTATTGGCCTTACCTATGTTTGAATTTTTAATGATTTGTTTAGCGTGAATTTAAAAAAAAATGTGGATTTTTTAGGCCTAACATAAGAAAGACTAAGTGGAATATTTTAGGAATAACCAAAGCAAGAATAAATAAATGAATTCGAACAAATAAAAATGTGAAAAAAGCGTTAAGTTCGGCCGGGGTGAAATTTGGATACCCTTCACCATAGGTATACTGAAAGGTAATTGAAATAGAAATATTGGGAACATACCAAAAGTGGGCCGGCAGTGGGCCGTATACCGACAATTCTAAACCATTATTTTCCCGAAAATCCGAAAATCCGAAAACCACAAAACGTGGACCGCTATTGATAACGCATGGTAGAGTGGATATAATTCTCGAACTACTGTAATTTAGACTGCAAAATTATATGAGGCTATACCAAAAATGTATTGATTACATAGCTAGGAATTGGCGAAGATTTGGGGTTATTATATAAGGGGCTATGCCTAATTAATGACCAATATAGCTCAATTTCGAACCCAATATTTTAGTTTTGCATCTCAATACGTTCCTTCAGGTGGTATCATTATATGATTACAATAGATGGCTAAATCGTCTTCGAATTCCATACTTTTTAGGGTACAAACTAACAATTTCGAGTAACGACTACTATGGTAGAATAACCCTATACTATGGAAGAAAACGCCTATATGGGGACAACCCCAACACACGGTACAAATCAGCTAACTATTTCAATCTACCAAAGGGGGTTATATGGGGACTACCCTTAAATAGGAGAGATATTAATAATTTTTGGTAGGGAGATTTGTTACCATGCACGTAGGGAGATTTGTTACCATGCACGAATACCAAATTACAGCGAATTCGGTTGAAAAACTCGCTCATGAACCTCAAAATACCGGAAATTGAAAGGTGTCCTTTTCTGGGGGCTACCCGATAAAATAGACCTATATTTATAATTTTTTTGTCGAGAGAATTGCTACACAATAAGAACTCAAAGTACTAAAAATTACAGCCAACTCAGTCGAAAAATCCACTCAAACACCCAATATACTGGAAATTGGGGGTACTGTTATATGGGGCGTAGCAGAAAACGTGAACCTAGAGGGAACCTTGGTATCCAATAAGAACCCAATGTTCCAAATTTCAGCGAATTCCATTGAAAACGTGCTCAAGAACCCCAAAATACCAAAAAATGTGAGGTACTCTTATATGGGAGCTATGCCTAAACGTGGACCGATATAGCCCGTCTTCGAAATTGACCTGCCTGCAGACAAAAGACAACCCTATTTAAAATGTTGACGATCTATCTCAATTCGTTTAAAGGCTAGAGTGATTACTACAGACAGACGGACATGTCTAAATCGTCATCGTTTATAGGGTCGGAAATGCTTATTTCGATGAGTTCCTAATGAAAAACGAATGAGGGTCAGAGTAATTTTTTTAGAAATAAGATTTTGTTTCTCTAATATATATGAGAAGAATAACTATTGTTTAGAATTGGTTTATAAAAATGTGAAATTTTAAGTTGAAATATTTAAATGCTAAACAATAAGTGTTTACACCATTCTATATAAAATATGTATATGGAATAAATTAGTTTCAAATATAAAAATAAATTAGTCCAACCTGCTATGAAAAAGGTAAGAAAAAGAAAACCAAACCCGCCTAATGTTGACGACCCCCGCAAACGTATAAAGGACCACGATCTGCGAATCTGCACTTGGAATGTGCGCACGTTGTACAGAACAGGCGCAGTGTTCGCTTTGGCGGATATACTCAAGAAGTACAAAGCCGATATTATTGCTTACAGGAAATGCGATGGAAAGGGATAGGCTATAATCCGTATAAAAACGAAGTTCTTTTACATCAGTCTCATTTGCGCCCATGCTCCGGCCGAAGATAAAGATGAACAGACCAAAGACATATTTTACGAGCGCCTAGAAACAGCATATTACCGTTGCCCTGGCCATGGGATTAAAATTCTGCTAGGAGATTTTAATGCAAAAATCGGTAGGGAAAAATGTCTTTGGCCCCACCGTTGGAAAATTCAGCCTTCATGAAGAAACATCCGACAACGGCATGAGGTTGATTGACTTCGCGGCAGCAAAAAACATGGTAGTTAGCAGCACAATATTCAAGCATCTCGATATACACAAGGCCACCTGGATCTCTTCTGATCAAGCAACGAGAAATCAAATTGATCATGTTGTGATAGACGGAGGGCATTCATCCAGTGTTTTAGACGTCAGATCAATCCGAGGAGCGAATATCGATTCGGATCATTACCTTGTGGCAGCCAAGGTACGCACCTGTCTTAATGTTGCAGCAAAGGTGCGATCTAATACAACACAAAAACTCGACGTCGAAAAGCCAAATTTCGTGCAAATCGAGAGATATATAGGGAATTTGGTGCACCATTTACGTTAAATCGGACGAAAATATATATGGGAGCTATATCTAAATCTGAACCGATTTTTCAAAAGGATTCGTCCTTGGGCCAAATAAGTGAGATATGCCAAATTTCATCCAAATCGGATAATAAATGCGACCTGTACTTTGTTCACAAAAATACATGGACGGATAGACGGACGGACATGCGTAAATCGAAGTGATTCTATGCATATTCTCAAAAGGAACCATGTGTCTATCTCGTTTCCTATTGCCTGTTACACACATATGCACAAAGACATAATACCCTGTACCACAGTGTGATGAAGGGTATAAATAGATCTGTTTTAGCTTATAAAGTAATTTCTTGGCCTAAACTAGACAAACTTTATTTTTTAAAGAAAACTAAGTGTAGATTTTTATATATTGGTCATGATTTTTAGACATATATTAAGGGAACAACAACTATATCTTAAATTTTTTTTATATCTTCAAATTTTTAGGGACATTCTTGAATTAGATTAGATTCGAATTAAATCATAAAAATGTTTGACCCCGTGAAAGGGGGGGGGGGGGGGTCCCCTTAAAACAAACATGATTATTTATAGAATTTTCTGGTCTTGCAGGAGAGTAGATTTTTACATTTTTGGCCATTGAATTGTGTAAGATTGGATTTCATGAACTATTAAATTAAAAAACAAATTAATTTTCAACAATTATATTTTGGCGCTTTTTTTCACTACTTTCTTACAATACGTGGCATTACCATCTTCTTTCATCCTTTTCATTTCAATGGTTTCTTCATTGTTCGGCTTCAAATGCCGTCGATGCCATTAAACACTGATGATTGGATTACTTTACAAATGGCCAAAACTCAAAATTCTAATTGTGGGAAAACACTTGTGATCAACACACTTGGCCACTGCACCAATTAAAATAACACAAGTTCATCACAGCACACCACAGATACGGATCCCAGTTCAAGCAGTAGATGACACTGAAAAGAAACCCCAAATGGGAAAACAAAAATCAATTAAAAGTCTTTGGTCATCAACTAAATGATTGGGATTTGGTTTTTGGAAGCAAAAGAGTAAAGAGCGTAAAAATCCTTTTGGTTTTAGTCTTCCTTACTTGTTTGCCCCGTAATATATGTATGTATGTTAGTGTTGAGGATTTGCCATTGTTTGTTTGCTATTGAATTCTGGAAGTAGATTCCAGTATGACAAATTGCTAAAAAGTCATAGACGAAGTTTTTTTCTTCTAATTTTTTTTTAGTTTGTGTTCTTGTCCGCTTTGGTGTCCTGATTTGTTCAAGCGTATTGAGGAAGTGATAGAGAGAGAGATACCAGTGATAGTCATAGATGTTTCCAAGTGTACTTTCAGAATATTCGTTATGCAAATAGGATATGCCAAAGAAAAAAAAACTATGACACCCTTTAAATGAAGGATTGCTTTGTACGTCATAGCCGGTTTATAAGACGTAGGTGTCATATTGAAAACTATGATGATTAATATTTTGCACTAAATTTGTTCTTTATCAGAGAATGATGGAGGAGGTATTAAAAATTAAAAAAAAAAACAAGTGAAAACCCTTTAAGTTCGTCCGGCCCGAACTTTGGATACCCTCCACCATAGATATACTGACAGCTACTTGAAATGAAATTATAGGGAACATACCAAAAAGTGGACCTATACCGACATTTCTATAAAAGGGATTATGTAAACCATAATAAAAAATTCAGTAATTTTAATGGGTAATTATACACTGTGGCTAATCGAAATATTGGTTCTAGACCCCATGTTCCTTTGGACCAAATCCGTTTCAAAAAATTTAGATTTCATCCAAACTTTGTCCATCTTATTATTCCTTCCAATCTTAGTTCAAATTCGAAGATGGGGAATATCGGTCCACTTCTTCTGGAACCT
The DNA here is from genome assembly GCF_032173495.1 of Musca vetustissima. NCBI lineage: Eukaryota > Metazoa > Arthropoda > Insecta > Diptera > Muscidae > Musca > Musca vetustissima. Next base: position 11,760 of record NW_026888898.1, read on the forward strand.
CCATACAGGGTCTAAATGCGGGTCTTAGTTCATTATCGAGCCTTACGTTCTACTTTTTTATCTCGATATCCTCCGCAGGTGAAATGATTACAACAGAGTCTTAGAATCAGATCAGTATCTATATATATAAAATAGAAAAAAATTTGTTTGTTTGTGTGTATGTTCCCGATAGACGCTAAAACCGCTGAACAGATGTTAATGATATTTACACTGTATGTCATGACATGCCCTGAAAGTAACATAGGCTAGCTAAACTTCTAAAATTCCGCGTGGATGAAGAGTTATAGCGTCAATAGTCAACAAACCTCAAAATTTCGGAACATGTAATATGCGTATATCTTAAGAACGGTTACAGATACCGTCTTCAAAATTTGTGTGAATAACGTAGGTGTAAATACACACCATCCATACAAAAACGAGCTTGGTATGATCAACGGAAAATACAATTTCTGCTGCATTTTCAAAATCTGCATATTGAAAACAGAAAACATTTCGTTTGTAGACTCAAAAATCGCTGGACAGATTTTACTGAGACTTTCACAGAATGTCATGACATGTCCTGTGAATAACATAGGTTATATAAACCTCTAAGATTCGGCGTGTATGCGGAGTTATAGCATCGAACGTACTCATGCCTCAGAAATTATGAACATGTAATTTGTGTATAACTTAAGAAAGGTTAAAGATACCGACTTCAAGATATGTCTGAGTAACGTGGGCGTAAGTAACAGGAAAATGCATTTATATCTATACATATATACAGTGAGTGTAAAAAGTATTTTGCCTCAATAAAAATTTGAAAAATTCCAATATATACGTCTGAAGCCAACAAACTAAAGATGTAAAATGACTTACATACATATATAGAAAATCGAAAGCATATTGTTTGTGGACTTTAGAACCACTGAACAAGTTTTAACAAGAGTACGTCAAGCGATGGAATTAACATAGGTTAGATAAACTCCTAAAAATTCGCGTGGATGCGGTGTAATATCATCAAAAATAAGCATACTTCTGAAAGAATGTATGTTTGTATGTATGTATGTATGTTAGTAGCATGTAGCTACTTTCAAATTTGTTTTAGAAAGATGGCTGCAATTGCGCACCATCCGAAGATTTTGGAACGTTGAGGATATATTTTGAAATACATAAAATACAAAATATGTACATACATACATATGTATGTGTATTGAAATACAAATAGAAAGAAATAATTGACATTGTAATTTTTTCATTTTTGTCAGTTTGTGAAAAAATTTTATTTGAATAAAAAAAATACCAAAACAATATTATTCTTATAAAAAAAATTTCAATGCCTGATATCGAATATTAGGGTTGGTCATATATACAAAAATGGCACGTTTGGGACTAATTGAGAATAAGTTCATTGAAAATAGTATTTGAAGTGAAGACCCTAACATACTCTAACAATTTATTTAAAAAAATAAATAACAAATGGATTGAATGTCACTTACACCCTTTATAACCCTTGATTTTAATTATAAAACGATATATTTTCATCTGGAAAACACGTTATAAGTCGGATAGTGGGATATTAAGATGTGCAAAATAGTTATTTACCCTATTAAATGTACTTATCTATACTGACAATAACGACCAGTTCATTAATTATACTAATCGTCTTCTCTTCATTTTCATGCACATACATACATACTTATAACGAAATAAAATTTGTGTAAAATTTATAAAAGATAAAAAATGATTTTTTTCAGTATATGACAAACATCTTTTTCTTAGTTTCAAAGGAAACAAGAATTACCGCCATTACAGAAAACAGCGAAAAATCCAATAACTTCTTCACACATTTCTGTATTGTTAATACGATTATTAATACGCCAAAATGGGGGCCATATACGACTAATTGCAGCAAATTCGGTTGAAAAACGCGCTCAATAACCCCAAAATACAGAAAATTGGTTGTACCCTTATATGTGCGCTATCCGAAAAAATTTACCTACATTCATAATTTTTTGTAGAAAGATTTGGGACCTATTAAGAACTCAAAATACTAAATTACAGCTAATTCGGCGGAAAAATACGATCAAAGGCCCCAAAATACTGAAAATTAGGAGGTACCGTTATATGGGGGCTACCAAAAAAGTGGACCTATAAGAACCCAATACAGCAAATTTCAGCGAATTCGGTTGAAAAACACGCTCAAGAACCCCAAACTACCGAAAATGGGGGGATCCCTTATATGGGAGCTATGTCTTAAAGTGGACCGATAATGCCCATCTTCGAACTTGACCTGCCTGCAGACAATAGGCGATTCTATGGAATTTTGGCGATCTGCCTCAATTCCTTCAGAAGATAGCGTGATTACAGCAGTCGGACGGACATGGCTAGATCGTCTTAGAATTTTACCCTGATCAAGAATATATATAATTTACAGGGTCGGAAATTAATATTTCGATGAGTTACAAACGGTATGACAAAATTGATATACCCTCCATACTATGGTGGAGGGTATAACAAACATTTAAATTAGTGAAACAGAGGCATCTAGAACTATCTTCTGTGTACAGATTTAATATAACTATCCTAAATAGGATATGAACAAAATTTGACGTCGGTACATTCTTGAATTTGGGGGATATTTTGGAATGTACATACATATTGGTACTGTACATATTTTGCACTTAAATATATATTGAATTGCGCATAACTTGACCCTTTTCCTTTGATATGTGTCGTTCATAATCAGGTCTTAACATATGAAACCCAAAAAAATATATATATTTACTTGCATCGTATTAAATATACGCTCTAAACATTTTTTAGGGTTAACAACAGAGTGCGTCTTACCGGCCAATAAACCCAGCTTCATTGTACAATGTGGATACTGAAACAATGCTGTACCCTACAATACATACAGTATGTCAAGAATGAGTTTACACATGGATAATAATTACATATTTTCAAATGTAAAAGCTCGAAATAACCCTATTTGTATTATTTTTGATTTTTATTTGTTACTTATCATAATCAATTAATAAAAAACATTTATATTTATTCGTAACCACATTAAAAAAAAATATTTATTCAATGTTTAAGGGAACCCCCCATTCTCGATATTTTATTTTTAAGATTTTAAATGGGCTGGTAAATGAATACCAATGCTTCTTAAGGTTTTTATGTTTGCACATATATATTTGAAGATTTAAAAAGGAAGAAAAATAATTTACCAAAATTTGTTGTTGTTGTTTTTTGTGTTCAAAGAAAAGTCCTTATTTTCGATGGCGGGCGTGATAACTCCTCACTGGAACATGGGAATCCGAAAATTCTAACGATGCTAGAAAGAGTACATGTCTGGCTCTCGTATGAACTAGGATTATTGACTTCGCACAACAATTAATAGAATGGCGGAAATTTTTGGGAAAATCGCCCATTTTTGACCACAAACTAGTTCATAGGAGAGCTATACACTCCCAGAGAAACGTGTCAAAATTTGGAACCGATTGGATTACTAGTTTTTGAGTTATCGTGTCCGCCATTCGAAAAAAACACTCTTTCGAGAAAAATGTGTTTAACCCTACGGTCAATAACCGGACACATTTCTACCTTTTTTCGAATAAAAATGCTGTAAAACTTTTAATAATGGAGATATTTGGATCAAATTTTGAGGAATCATTCTTGAGGTATTTTCACACATAATCGAAGAAAAAAATTATAAATATTTTCCATATATATAATTTTTAAAATTTTGTAAAGGTATTACCTACGTAGATCAATAACCGTGGCACATTTGTACCCATCCAAAGATAGCTCTGTAACTCATTAAAAAATTGGACTATCGTGAGGTTTTTTGTTTTAATTTAGTCTATACGGATCTGGTCTAGATGTAGGAACTCAAAATTATATATACATTAAAATAATATATATTTAAATCCATGCATAAATGATAACCTATCTAAAACAATCATAGTAAAATCATTATAGCTTTCGAATGGGTTAAGCTTTTTTAGTTATTTTTTTATTGGGATCTTATTTAGATGTTCCTCAACCCCTCTGCAAATTTTTGTGGCCCTAGACAACATGGGGCCATCAGGGCGACTCGTGGAAGTCAGAAACTACCCTGGTTTTCCCTTGGTATACAGGGACAAACTAAAAAAAGCTTAACCCATTCGAAAGCTATAACGAATTTACTATGATTGTTTTAGATAGATTATCATTTAAGCATGAATTTAAATATATTTTTTTAATGTATATATAATATTGAGTTCCTACATTTAGATCAGATCCGTATAGACTAATTTAAAACAAAAAACCTCACGATAGTCCAATTTTTTAATGAGTTACAGAGCTACCTTTGGATGGGTACAAATCTACCATACATTTTTGGTTAGTTTTGGTTAGTCTACGTATACATTTTTGGTTATTGGCCGTAGGATTAAACTTTGAGAATCATTCTTGCCGTCACTTGATGCTGACACAATAAATCTTGAGATTTTTGCTTGAAATTTTGTAGGAACATTCTATATTTAGAGTAGATTCGAATTAAATAAAAAAAAATAAGAAAATAATTCGAATTCGGTCGTCTATATAATTATACCGCCCACCATAAGCTAGAGTTTATATTAAATTTGTCATTCCGTTACAACACCTCGAAATATTCACAGGTGACCCCACAAAGTATATATGTGTATATTCTTGATCCGAACAAAATTATATGTCGATTTTCGCATGTCCATTGCCAGTACTTCTATGATGTTTGGTATTGCAAATGGGATATATCGGTCCACGTTTTGTTGTTTCTGTATTTCGTGTGTGTGTTTTTTTCTTTTTTTTTTTGAACACGTATTTCAACTGAAATAGCTTCATGCTGGAGCTTAAAAAATTTCGGCTTCGCGGAACTACACATCGTTTTTACTTGTTTCAAAATTAATTATTGAAAAGAAGGCACGCAATGCAACATTTATGCATAGGGTACATTTTTGAACATATCTAAAACTTGTTACAATGTTAATATAACATCGGCGGAAATGTAAACGTTCACATGCGTGCACATGAAGAGTATAAAATAATTTCTCTCTCTTCCTCTAGCTTTCTCTCTCTTTTTTTGAAAACCATTGTGATATACTGGTAGTAATGGCAATGTAAGTTTATTGCACTAATGCACAAAATAGTACGATAGCGGTGATGGCTAAAAACGTTTTCTCTTTGAGTCTCTTTCCGTCAGTCATTTTTGATGATGACCTCTCAGTTACGCTCTCACACACTTACTCTTAATTTAGTTCTGTTCAACACTGGTTTATTGATTATTATTCTGTATCTAACAGGGGGGTTTCCCTCTCTTAGCAGTGAGAGCAGTACGGTTAACATCATAGTTGGACAGACTTGCATACCAGCGTTGATGGGTTCTCTTAAAATTTTTTGATGTTAAAACAAAAATATGCCTCAATGAAAATATTTCCACAATTTTTTTATGAATTTATATTTTGAACTTCCTTGGATATCATTTATGCTTTAAAAATATTAAATTTAAGAAATTCCGAAGAATAATTCATGTTTTTATTTTCCCTTAAACATTTTTTAAGAGAAATTTTTCCCATAATTGGTTAACATTCATTCATTTCTCATTTCATTATCCTCTCAACTCTGTAAAATCTACTCTTAACGTATAATTATCTTAAATCACAACTATTAACATTCATTGACATCCAATCGAATGCAGTCTATGAGAATGCAGTTATTAATAAACATATGTCATTGTCCTTTTACTGCCGTTTATAAATGTAATCGATTTAACACTGTGAGAGACAACACCCTTTGCCGCACGGGGAAATTGTGCGTGTAGTCTTCTCCAGATATTTTCCTAGAACATATAACTATCCGCCGTGTGTGAGTGTGTGCTGAACAATAGCTTAAGGTGACACACTAATCCAGAAATTTTTCACAGTGAATGCCACAACACCATACGATAGTACTACCATCATGTACACGTGACATACATACGTGCTTGTTGCATTCATTCTAACGTCTAGATTGCAACGATATGACGATATATATGTATATATATATACTCTAATACAGCGGTAAAGGAGTAAAGTTTAACACACTAATTGATGGTAGAATTGCATGACCACCTTTAGAGAACATTTCATTTCAAGTCTGAAAAGGGAGTTTTTATACGTATCCGTATGTTTTTGTATTTGTATTTTAATATTATATATATATATATATATATATATATGGGCAATATTCCCAATATTTTAATATTCCATTTTCAAAAAATCGGCTCTTTTGTTTTCGTGGTACATCAATGATTTTTGGTACACATATAGAGAAAAATATTCTGACTCCGAAACCGTTCGTGATCAACTTTTTGGTTGATGCGCGCAAATGTTATCGAAGTTAATTTATTTAATTTTGGGTAAAAGAAAAAAATCTTAAAATTACGCGGTTTATTCTATGGACCAAAAACGTTGACATATATCTTCCTTCGTAAAACAAGAATATGAATATATTATAATAATCGCGAAAAAGTTGCACATCTTCGCGAAATATGGGAAAATAATTAAAATATAGGAGATTACGTCTATATTTTTATTATATTAATGTATCAACATGTATCAACCTCAAAATTAATTTAAAAATATCTACATAACCTAAACACCATAATGAATCAAATTATATCAAAATCACACAAGTCCGTGTAGCGGTTTGTAAATCAAACAAGATATTGAGGGAAAAATATTTGTTTTTGGTTCGAAAAAAATGTCATCATATTTATTTTTTAATTTTATACAAGAAATTTTAGAAAAAAATATTTTACCGAATTTTGCCGAAAAATTGACATACAATAATAATCACTTTTTGTGTATAAGTATACACCTTGCGGATTATATCAAGACCCTTCCGATAAATCTTGGGGTTCTATAAATAGGAATAAATCTTAAAATAAAATAATATTATGAAATATACATTTTAAATTGCGTCTAAATCGCGTAATTCTCAAAATCATTTGATGCGCATGTGGTTTCCAGGAAGTGCTGAAGTTTATCTTCCAACCCGTGTATATTTTGCAAAATTTCATTTGACGGCTAAGATGTACTACATGTTGTATTGAAGTACCCAAAAAAATCGTAAAACGCGAACAATTTCCGAAAAATCCATATGCTATTAATGCGCATCCGATTTCGGTGTGCACCCTAAAAAAATACATCGATCTATACCGATTTCAATGTGGTCCATTAAGAACCTCACACTATTTTTGAGATAAATTGGGTACATCTCTCTTTCGGCTGAAGTTGTTAAAGTTCTCTTTTCGAAAAAGATCAAAATCCGTATGAGGTCATTTATTGAATCGGAAATGATCTATGGAAAATGCAATTAAATCCGCGATATTTTCAAGAACGTTGTTTCCCAAATATCGTGTTTTTGGAAGGACAGTTCCCGCCGTTCCAGTAGATGGATTTTCACGAAGACGATTTTATATCATCCGAAACGTAAAAAGCCTTTCCGATCGCGGATACCCATATCAATCAGTTGACAGATCTAAAAATTTGGCCCAACAAATTGGTTTTTTTTTAGAAATTTGATCGCATAAAATTTCCACCTTCGGATGGGTATATCTCAGAAGCTGTGCATACTATATATCAAATTACAAAATACATATCAAATTACGCGGATTCGCGACTACAATAATCTTATAATTGATTTTTAGAAACTCCTGTTTGCGTATTAAAGTTAGAAATAAAATTAAAAAAAAAACACTCCAAATCGAGCTTCAAAATGTCAGCCTCATTTAAAGGAAGATGCAGTTAAAATTTTGTAAAATGATATACCAGAGATGTAGTCCCCATTTTGTTGATAAGTAGACCGTGAAATGGTTTGCTTAGTCACAAATCGTTGGAGAACATAAAAAAACTGGTTCGCCTCAACCGGTTTTTACACATTTTTATACCCTTCACCACACTGTGGTACAGGGTATTATGTCTTTGTGCATATGTTTGTAACAGGCAAAAATAATCGAGATAGACCCATGGTTCCTTTTGAGAATATGCATAGAATCACTTTCTGAGTCGATTTATGCATGTCCGTCCGTACGTCTGTCCGTCTGTAGATGTTAAATTGTAAACAAAGTACAGGTCGCATTTATGATCCGAATTGGATGAAATTTAGCACAGCTCATTTTTTTGGCCCAAGGACGAACCCTATTGAAATTGGGAAAAATCGGTTCAGATTTAGATATAGCTCCCATATATATTTTCGTCCGATTTAATGTAAACGGTCCCTATATATCTTTCGATTTGCACGAAAATTGGCACAGCGTAATGAATTAGGTCTAGAATGATGTGTGTAAAATTTCATAAAAATCGGTTCAGATTTAGATATAGCTCCCATATATATCTTCGCCCGATTTAAGGTAAATTGTGTACCAAAGCCCCTATATATCTTTCGATTTGCACGAAATTTGGCACAGCGTAATGAATAAGGTTTAGAATGATGTATGCCAAGTTTCGTGAAAATCGGTTCAGATTTAGATATAGCTCCCATATATATCTTCGCCCGATTTAAGGTAAATTGTGTACAAAAGTCCCTAGATATCTTTCGATTTGCACGAAATTTGGCATAGCGTACTAAATTAAGTTTAGAATGATGTGTGCAAAGTTTCGTGGCAACCGGTTCAGATTTAGATATAGCTCCCATATATATGTTCATCCGATTAAAGTTAATTGGTCTACCAAAGACCCTATATATCTTTCCATTTGCACGAAATTGGGCATAGCGTACTGGCATTTGTGCTAAGTTTCATGAAAATCGGTTCAGATTTAGATATAGCCCCCATATATATTTTTGCCTGACTGTAGGTAATTGGTGCACCAAAGCCCCTGGAAATCTTTTCATTTGCACGAATTTTGGCATAGCGTACTGAATTAAGTCTAGAATGATGTGGCAAAGTTTCGTGAAAATCGGTTCAGATTAGATATAGCTCCCATATATATTTTCGTCCGATTTAAGGTAAATGGGGCACCAAAGTCCCTATATATGTTTCGATTTCCACGAAATTCGGCACAGCGTACTGAATTAGGTCTAGAAAGATGTGTGTTAAGTTTCCTGAAAATCGGTCCATATTTAGATATAGCTCCCATATATATTTTCGTCCGATTTAATGAAAATGGTGTACCAAAGTCCCCATATATCTTTCGATTTGCACGAAATTTCGCATAGAATAATGAATTAGGTCTAGAATGATGTGTGTTAAGTTTCCTGGAAATCGGTCCAGATTTAGATAGACCCATATATATTTTCGTCCGATTTAATGTAAATTGTCCACTAAATACCCTATATATCTTTCGATTTGTACGAAATTTGGTATAGTGTACTGAACTAGGTCTAGAATGATGTGTGTTAAGTTTCGTGAAAATCGGTCCAGATTTAGATATAGCTCCCATATATATTTTCGTCCGATTTAATGTAAATGGTGTACCAAAGTCCCTATATATCTTTCGATTTGCACGAATTTTGGTATAGGGTACGTTGGGCAGCTAAGTACTTCGCTTTGTTACAAGAGATATTTGGGTTTGAAAGGTTTTTTGTCTATGAACCCAAATCTATTCACCAGATCTATGAACCCCAATCTATTCACCTTTTTCATATACTTAAATAATTCAGCTATGTTAAAAAATTGGCAATATTGCCCATATACATATATGTTTAGTTTTATAGATATTTTTAGAAGATGCCTAGTAGGCCTCGTATATATTTAGAATGCAAGAAGAATATATATATATATATAGTGCATGATTAATGGTAATTTATGGGGTACATTTAAGCTGTATTATAGTTAGAAGATTTAATCTATATAAGGTATGATATGTATAGAATACCTATTTAAGGGATTCAATGAGTAGTAGAAGAATATCTGTAGTAGTCCTGCTATGGGGACTACTATATATGCATATGTCAGGTATTCTATTTACACAATAGTAAAATAATATACTATTTTTTTAATGCATAATATATTTGTCTTTTCGAAAGCCTTTTTGAAAAATCCCATTAAAGCTTTCTTTATGCAGAAAAAATGTTTGCATCAATGAAAAAATATTAATGTCGACTATGAAATTGTTGCAACTGATATTTTCCATATTTTCTGGATTAATTTCGCCTGCGTGTCGTGCACACATATCCGATATGGAAAGTGAATTTTAATTATACTTCTCTTTGTTGCATTCGCAATTCTGGTGGCTGTGGTGTTCGGTGAGTTCATGGCCAAAATAAAAAAAAAACAAATATGGAAATTAACGTCAAGTGTTGCAAAATATGGACTGATTGGAGAAAATGAATACAATGAAATAAGGATACAAAGAAAGGAACTTAAGATGTATATAATATGTAAGGTGTATACAATATATAACAATACACTTGTGTATATTTGGGTGAAGAACAAAATTGATGTATTATTATGGTACTAATGAAAAGTTAATATTTTCTTAAAAATGGAGAATAAATGTAATTCTATTTTTTATTTTTATACCCTCCACCATAAGATGGAGTGTATATTTAATTTGCCATTCGGGTGGCAACATCTCGACAAATTAGTCGTAGACCCCATATATACATTCTTGATAAAAATAAAAAAGTAAGGAAACTAGTAAAGTCGGAATGGGCCGACTATATGATACCCTTCACCACTTTGGGGATAGTCTACATATGTATCCTAACAGACGTCGCCTTTTCTAAGGAACATTGACATGAAATTGAACGAACTTAAATATGCGATCTTTATCTATAAGTAAACCGACTAACATCAATTCCAACACATGCCATTCTGCAACCTATTCTAAATTTTGTAAATAGATTTAAAGCACACACACTGTTTAAAGTGTATCAATCAGGCACCCATTGAAAATTTGGTGTACAGTCAACATGAATAGGTCGAAATTATATATCGAAGCTAATCTGAACCGATTTCAAGGAAACTTGCATCATTCTGGACCTAATTCAGTACTCTATGCCAAATTTCGTGCAAATCGAAATATATAGGCACTTTGGAGCCCCATTTACCTTAGATCGGACGAAAATATATATGGGAGCTATATATAAATCTGACCAGATTTTCTCGAAACTTAGCACACATCAGTACTCTGTGCCAAATTTCGTGCAAATCGAAAGATATATAGGGACTTTGGTGCACCATTTACCTTAAATCGGACGAAACTATATATGGGAGCTATATCTAAATCTGAACCGATTTTCTCGAAACTTGGCACACATCATTCTAGACCTAATTCAGTACTCTGTGCCAAATTTCGTGCAAATCGAAAGATATTTAGGGACTTTAGTACACCATTTACCTTAAATCGGACGAAAATATATATGGGAACTATATCTAAATCTGAACCGATTTTTCCCATTTTCAATAGGGTTCGTCCTTCGGCCAATTAAGTGACCTGTGCCAAATTTCATTCAAATCGGATCATAAATGCGACCTGTACTTTCTTAACAAAAATACATGGACGGACGGACGGATAGACGGACATGCATAAATCGACTCAGAAAGTGATTCTATGCATATTCTTAAAAGGAACCATGGGTCTACCTCGATTATTTTTGCCTGTTACAAACATGTGCACAAAGATATAATACCCTGTACCACACTCTGGTGAAGGGTATAAATATAGCCATGCCTGTCTGTTTAAATCACGACAGAGGTAGCAATATTTAGGAAAGAACTCTGTAATTTTGCACTGACATTGATATTACTCCTAGGATGTTTGGTACGACAAATGAGATATATCGGTACACGTTTAGACATGGCGTAATTACAGAAGGTAGTCTCATTTGAGAATTCGATGATGGCAACCCTTTTTAATTTGAAACTCATTTATCATGGTGCAATTATAAAAGGTAACAGCAAAACCCAGCTGATTTGATTCCAAAGTAATACTAGTGTCAATATGAATATGACAAATTATGTTTTTAAAAAGCACCCAACAGGAAAATTGGGAACGCATACAATTCGAAATTGTTCTTTATTAAATGTCCTCCCGTATTCAAATTACTCAATCTGCCTGCTGGGAAAGTTTGAGAAAGCAAATCTTTCTTCATGGAATAAATCGCAAAGATGTGGAAGCGATAGATATATAAATTTGATAGATTTTCATTCATGTTTTTAAAATTTTATTTTGAGGATTCGAAAATATTACATTTTCAAAATAAAAATGTATAATTTGTTGATAATTTGTTTGTTTGTTTAAATTTTTCTGTCAAATGAGGTTGACACTAGTATAACTTACAACAACAAATTTCCATGTGGTTGTTGCATCGTTTGTTGTACAACAACACTTGCTGTTACCTTCTATTATTATACCATGCTCATTTATCAATTTTAAATAACATGATTCAATAAATTAAACAAAATATATTTTCTAAAGCTGAACAATGCTCTCAAGATTTAAATATGGTTGTTATGGTTGTTTTAGAGGCAGGGAACTTCAAAATAGTCATAAATATAAAATATATAGCAATTTTTGCCACTGAACACATGATATGCGTACATTTCGAAGGAAGATATTTTCATTTAAATTTTGAAAGCTGAATACTGTCAATGGCAAATTTATGAAAAAAATGGAAACATATGACTGCATGAGACTACCTACCTAATGTCATGCGTTTAGGTATAGTTCTCATATAAATAAAATTTTTTGGCATTTTAGCCGTACCAAAAAATGCTCTAATTTGTCATTTCGGGTTTTATGAAGACTTACATACATCTGACCCGAAAATAATCATTATGGATCCACCTTTCGACATAGCCCCATATAGAGGTATCGCACAATTTTCAGAATTTGAGGAGTTTAACCGTATTTTCTAACAAAAAATTCTATTTTTTTCAGAGGCTTGGTGCATTTGCAAAGAAGATTATCATTATAGGCCTATGTTTCGACAAAGTCCCCAATTTTTGCTATGTTAAAGTTTCTTAGATAGTTTTCGCCTCTGTAATTTGGTATTGAATTATCTAAGAGTATATACAACAACTGATCTACAATACAGTAGCCTCCATATAAAGGTCCCGACTTTTTAAAGAAATTTAGAATGTACACCGCATGGTGGAGGGTATAAAAATTCGACCAGAACAAACTTATCGCTTTTATTTGTCCGATCCCCGGCATTGACACTTGAAAAATATGAATAACAATAAGCCTATATTTAAAACCAATAAGCGGAGCAGTAAAGTCGGACGAATCTGAACATATTATGCACTACACAACTAACACTGAACAATTTAGAATATGTACAAACTTATACAAATGTTTATACATCTCCTATACCCGAATATGGAAATTTTTGAAATTTATATCAGATTATAGATCAATCAAAACTCTTTCGTATTTCATCCACCGAGTGAAGACTTGATTAATAATCTCGATAATCGTACATTTGACCTGCTAAATATTGTCCGATCATTTTCAAAACTGTTATGCTTATTCGTTATCCAGATTCACAATCGCCATTAAGGTCATTTGAGATCTAAATCTATATGGAGGTCCTTAACTGTGATCTTTGATTACAGTTTTTTATGGATGGATGTGTGGACAGACACACATATCGGATCATAGCCAATATTTCATTGCGCTACAAACACCTGAGGCCACACAAACTAATAATACCCCATGTACCAGCCCCTTCTGCTGAAAATATGGCTTGGGATGGGAATATTAGTTTTCAGTTTGGAGTAGGTTTTTAACCCTATGGAAATTGAGAATGCCAAGAATATGCAAGAAGTTGTATAGAATATATTCTGAACCTTTTGTTTTTGGAAATACGGTATAGACTTTCAAAATACCTGCAATAAGTTCTCTACGAAGTCTATCGAGATTCATCAACATACTGTGATCCAGAATTTACATACATTGTATTTCGGTAGTGGATATAAAATTGTAGCCGATTACTTACAAGTATAAACAGATAACGCACTATGGGCTAGATATCACATTTTTTTGCAGAAATAAATATTACATATATGGGTTTCGGAGATGTTGATTACGATTCTGCAAGAAAAATCGTAAAGATTCAATATGGATCGAAAATGGCGGTCAATATTCTTATATCCTTCACCACACTGTGGTAAAGGGTATTATGTCTTTGCGCATATGTTTGTAACAGGCAAAATGAAACGAGTCGATTAATGCATGCCATGCCTATCTGTCCATGTTAAATTTTAAGCAATGGTTGCATTTATGATCTGAATTTAATAAAATTTGGCACAGCCCATATATTTGTCCCAGGAATGAACGCTATTGAAATTAGGAAAAATCGGTTCAGGTTTAGATATAGCTTCCATATATATTTTCGTCCGATTTTATGTAAATATTGTACCAAAGCTCCTATATTTCTTTCCGATTTTATGTAATTGGGCACTAAAGATCTAAAGTTTGTATTATAGGTATTCGTTTAGTGTATACATTATTTTGTCTGAAAATCTCCCGATGTAGTTCAATTTCACGTTTTTGAGTTCCTTTTTACCACCTGCGGCTTTTCTTGTGTCAGCCACTACATAGAACGAAGTTTATTTTTTTGGTTGCATTGTATGCAACGAACGCAGGTCCCAGATACATGGATATCCATTTCGTGTGTACTGCAAGTAAGTGGCACTGATTATGAGTTATGGTGTCAGCTGCAAATTATACAATGGACAAAAGAGTGGTTGTCTACCTCCCCTGTTAGCAAGAAGGAAATGCGATTTTTTGCTAAAGTCGCCAAAGTTAAATTAATGCACCAGGCAAGAGCACCAACATTTTCGGGATGAGGAAAAGAAGACCAAATAAAAGATAGACACGCCTCAGTTGTGCAATGGTATTGGTAATTTCAATTATCATTGGATATCAAATTTTCCTACTGAAAATGTTCCATATTGGGGAGTATGGACACGTTTTTTAATCGAATTGACTGTAAAATTTTATTTTTAATTGAAATTGAATAGCAAATCTTTCTACCAAAAATGTTCAATACGGATTCACTTTTTATGATAGAAACCACATAATGGTATGACCAAAATTGGGAAATTTTTGGGAGTATGGGCAGAGTATGGTTCAGAATATCGTGTTAATGTCCACGAAGTTTGGACCAACCGAACTTAACGCATCTTTATATTGTTCATCAGAAAACAGACAAATCCTAATTTGCGTTCTCTATATAATTTTATAATACCTTTTATTAGGTGAGGGTTTATTAAATTTTTAACACCTCAAAATATTTATTTCGTTGTCATTGGGTGTCCAATCTTACCAAACATTTACC
The DNA here is from genome assembly GCF_032173495.1 of Musca vetustissima. Lineage (NCBI taxonomy): Eukaryota > Metazoa > Arthropoda > Insecta > Diptera > Muscidae > Musca > Musca vetustissima. Next base: position 27,027 of record NW_026888898.1, read on the forward strand.
GAGATAATTATCATTAATTACGGCTGGTCTGAAATATTAAAACCCTCTTCCATGATAAAAATTCTTGTTATTTATTTGTTAATGAATTGCCCTAATACATTTACAAACAATTAAAAAAATCACAACATTTCAATTTTTTTTTATAATTCATTCTAAACAAAAGATTTGAAAAACAAAAATGAAATCCTATAAATGCAAGCAATTATTTTGAACATTAAATGCGAGCGATAACATCAATTCTTTGTCTCCTGATAATCGTTTTAATGCTGCTGCTTGTCTCAAGCAATTTTAATTATTTGCGTAATTGGATAAACAAAAAATTAATGAAATCTGACAATTGCATTGTTAAGGTAAGAATCACAATCATCCCCCTTCCAATCAGGAATAATATTTTACAAAAAGCTCTTCAATGTACAATTATTATCCGAACAGAAGTCAATCGATGACAATCAATTAATTGGACATTGTGATGAAAATAAATTGTTGCAACAATTTGCCCGCCTCAACATTATGAGTCCAGAGGGTATTGTGCAGCTTGTGACAGAGAAACCAATGCTTAACACCTGTAATGCGGTGGCAGATGTTTTGATCAAGATAAACAAAATAATAACAAAGTCCAAACTATCGGCGAAGGAGAATCTGTATGTGAAGCTTTATAATGGTCTACGATATTTTGATGAATCGATTTGTCAGCAGAGATTTTCTGCCGAAGAGAAACGTAAGTAGATTAAGATTGCGAAAAGGATGTTATTTTTGTCACTGTTTTGAGAAGTGTGACCGGAATGTCATTACATACACTAGTGGTGGGCATACACACATATATTTAATAACAATTACTAACTAATGAATTAATTATTAATGCCAAAGAATTACTGCACATAATTCGATGCCACTTATATAGAAGCGATACACGCTGAAATACTCGAAACATATTGAAATACAATTCATTCATTGACCAATTATCAATGAGATGGGTCGGACATTTTTAATTATATTTCCTAAATTTGTATACCCTCCACCCTAAGGAGGAGGGAATATTAAATTTGTCACTCCTTATGCCAAATCTCGAAATATTGCCTAAATGTGGTCTTCGGACTTTTGAATTGTGAAATAAATATGCACTGGAGACTCAATTTAGACATGTGTTGAAATCATTATAGTGCTGGCTTTGGTAAAAATGGAACATTTCAATTTTGCATATACATTGCCACTACTCCTTGGATGTTTGGTCCCTCGTTATGGTATAGAATTCATATAAACATATCCTCAAAATTTCGATATATTGCAAACTTTTTTTACGTTTGGTGTTCCTTTTTAACGAAACAATTTTTGGTTGATTTGTATGCCACGAACACAGGTCCCCGATACATGGATATACATTTCGTGTACACTGCAAGTAAGTGGCACTGATTATGAGTTATGGTGTCAGCTGCAAAGCGAGCGGTTGCCCACCTCCACCCGTTAGCAACAAGGACATTACATTTTTTGCTCAAGTCATATATATATATATATAGTATGCTCCCGTACTAAAAAATTAGTAAAACAGAGGGAATATCGAAAACAAAACAATCTGGAAAAATAATATTCAAGATAGAGCTTCGATAGTGCATCTAAAAATTTTGGTGCTGCAAGTGGGATATATCGTCCCAAACGAATTGTTTTGAATTTATAGATCTGCTAGTGTAGCAAATCATCTTATCTAAAATTATCACTATGGGTCCACTTTTTAGGGTAGCCCCCATTTAAACGTACCTCTCAAATTTCAATTAAAGGTTTGGAATATTTTTCAATAAAAATGGATGTAATTTTATGTAAGATAATGTATATGAATATTGGTCCATATTTTGGGGGCAGACCCAAAATAAACAATATTTTTCGTTATTTTAGACACGTTTTTCAACCAAATTAGGTCTTAAATTGTATATAAGTGCCATGAAAAATTCCGATTTTCAAACTTCTTCTGAAACTGAAACATGCTGTTTGTACAACAAATAAAAAATTATCAGTCCGTGTTGCCTACAGATATATACCCTCAGCCTATAGTTTGCGGAGATCTTCGGAATTACACACAGGTTTTATAATTCGCTTTATATATGGTATGTTTTTTTTCAAATAGTTTTCAGATTAAATGTTGATCAAATCGACTATGAAATTTGCTTAAATTTCATAAAATTTACAAGTTCATAAAATACTGACCCTTTCGGGGTCAGAACTTGACAATTTTGTATTGGAGGTACCTTACGGAGTGTACCAATAGGTTTCATATTCGGACCTTATCTAGCCTTGGTAGAGATAATAGGTTGTGCAAAGTTTGTTTCAAATAGAACATTCCAATCCCTTGATATTGTATTTATAAGTATTGAAAATGTTGACCATTTGTGGGGGAGGTACCAGAAGGAGAGGGCAGATCCCATCTTCTAAAATAGGACATTCCATTCTCATAATATTGTATTTATAAATATTGAAAATTTTGACCATTTGTGGGGGAGGTGCTAATAATAATAAATAATTAAAAGGTTTTGCAAAGTTTGGTTCAAATCGGATATTCCATTCTTTTGATGTTGTATTTATAAATATTGAAAATGTTGACCATTTGTGGGGGATATTCAGAAGGAGCGGACCAATGGATCCCATCCTTCTCCTTGATCTAAGCTTCGTAAAGATAATACGTTGTATAAAGTTTGGTTAAAATCGGATAGTTCGTTCGCATAATATTATAGAATTAATTTTTGCACAATTTTGGCAATTTAGTGGGGGAAGGAGTGAACCGATATTCCCTATCTTCGAACTTGAAGAAGAAATATTAAGATGTGCAAAGTTTGGATGAAATCGACGGCCAGGCGGACAACGGACGAACGGACATTTGCAAATCGACTCCAAATTTTCTGAAACGGATTTGGTCCCAAGAAACATGGGACCTTAAATCAATATCAAAGTATCATAGTGTATATACCCTCATTAGCCATAAGGCTGAGGATATAAAAATATCTTCCGCGTTTTACGAAACTGGCATACATATGTTCATACATCTGCACAGAACATAAAAAATAGTTCAATATTTTAAGGTTATAAATTTTATTAATTTAAGCTTGTGTGTGTGTCTGTCCACCAGACTTTGTTCAAAAAAGCTTTTCAAAATTTGGGGTTATATATATATATCTCATTTGCTGCAAGACCGGCATAAAACAAAAAAAATCGATTTTGCAGAAAATGCGTTTTAAGTTGTCAATTTACTCACACTTTATATGGGACAGAGGAACTTCTACAGCTTCTCAATTAGAGTGTGTATGATATAATCATCTGAATTTTTTACACAATATGAAGTCTGATATAGGGAACAATTCTGCCTCATTAACTAAAAAATAACGATTTTGGTATTATGCCCGTCTTGCAGCAAATGAGCGATGTGTTGAGTGTGTTTGTTCTTCAAGAATATTTTTCACCAGACACTCTCGGCAGAAAGTTGCTCAAAAATATTTTCCAAAATTTTAAAGTTACGAAATTTCGAGTCGAGTATGTCTGTCCACCAAATTTCGTGTAAATCGACAAATATATACGGACTTTGTTGTACCATTTACATTAAATCGGACAAAAATATATATGGGAGCTATATCTAAATCTTGACCGATTTTCAGGAAACTTAACACACATCAGGCTATACCAAATTTCGTGCAAATCGGAAGATATATAGGGACTGTTTACATTAAATCGGCCAAATATACATATGGGAGCTATATCTAAATCTGAACCAATTTTCCCAATTTCAATAGGGTTCGTCCTTGGGCCGAATAAGTGGTCTGTGTTAAATTTCATCCAATTCGGATCATAAATGTGACCTGTACTTTGTTTACAATTTAACAGGGACAATTTAACAGACTCAGAAAGTGATTCTATGCATATTCTCAAAAGGAACCATGTGTCTATCTCGTTTCCTTTTGTCTGTTACAAACATATGCACAAAGACATAATACCCTGTACCACAGTGTGGTACAGAAGGGTATAAACATACTATTGTAGTTACGTCCGTTTGAATTAAAATGAGATCACTGTTTTTGATGTTAGATGTCCAAAATTTTGTGTGAACATGTAGTTTGGTTAAACGAACAATAATCAAACAAAACGCCACTTTCGAATTTTTCTGTAGTTACGCCCGTTTGCATTTATGATGACGATATGTAGTTCCATATTTTGACAATGCCATCATATAGACTACATTCCATTTTAAGTACTTTCTTGGCTCTAACCAAGCAATATGGCTATTAGGAGGTGGATTGGATTTTTGGAGTATAAAACACAACTTGACAAAGATCCATCCCATATTCATTATTCTAAAGGACTAAGCCTATTTTGCAACCTGTGCTTCTGTATGTTTTTATTTCGTTTTCCCACATAAGACTAAAGAAAACTTCTGTCAGATATTGACATAGGCCCCATATGTGGGACCCGTCGATTTTTGGTACTTAGATTGCACACCTCATGGTGGAGGTCTCGGCCCAACCGAACTAAAGGACTTTTTACTTGTTCTATTTTATATCTATTAGATAATACATTATTTTTCTTTTAGATCTAACGAATTACCAGGATTGTTTACAAGAACTTCACGAAGATTTGATTGAATGCGAAGGTCCGCCAGATTGGTTTGAGAAAACAAATGAGGATGTGGTTTGTCAGTAGGTTTAGTATATATCGCTTATTTTCTGTAGACCGGCATAAAACAAAAATTGTGATTTTTGAGTTAATGATGCAGAATTATTCGCTATGTCAGACTTCATGTTGTGTAAACAATAAATATTTGGATCAATTGCTCTTATACGCTTTGAATGGCAAGCTGTTAAAGTTTCTCTGTTCCCCATTAAGTGTGTGTGTGTGTAAAGCATAAACAGAATTTTCTGCAAAATCAATTTTTTTCATTTATGCCGGCCTTGCAGCAAGTGAGTGATATGTATATATTTGTTTCATAATTGCATTTAAATATCGTTCAAATATTCAATATTTTTCCTAGATATTATAATGACATTATCAATTGTCATTACACAAAGGCAGCCATGTTGTGTGGTTTAAAGCCCGCGAAATTATTCCGATCATTTTCCATGGGAATAATGCATGAAGTTGTTAAGGTTTGCCTGAGCTTTAAAAGCCAAAAATTAAAAAAAAAATATTTTAAATCAATTTAATTTTCAGGTGAAATGTAAAATTTCAAAATCACTACCGCACATTGATGAACCAATGGTGAATAGTTCAGTATATACCAAAGCTAACATTTTAGATTATGGATACATTTGTTTGTTTCTTCACTATATTAATTTTTGCATAAATTATTTATACCGACAATTTATGTTATGTTGATCATTTCCAGCAAATCCAAATAAAAATATATTTATATTTTTATTATATGTGTAAACAAATATTGTTAAAAAAAGAAAATGTATATGCAATCTCTTTGATATAGGCTTCCAAGTAAAATAAATCTAAAAGAATATTTTTGAGTATTTTGTCCTCAGAGGTCACTCTTAGGTAGGAGAGAATCAATGTTAACACAGTTGTTTCTTAGAACTGTTTTTGTCATTTCCAAATGGAACGTAAAACTTGTAATTCTACTACAATTTTGTAATTTTGTTGTTGCTATTTTTGTTACTGCCTGATACTGACATTTTACCACAAGTGTTTATGACAACCACAGCATAGGACTGCATCAACATTATAAGGCGAAACATAAAATAAAGGAATTTACATGAAAAGGACTGCAATAACACGGAACAACACTGATCCTGCTAAAAACAACTAGACGTACTTGCTATTCCCTGCTCCATGAGGTGGATATTCAAAATACCAAAAAAAACTACAAATACTCAGATGGGTACTCACGTGGTATAAGACTCAACAAAATATGGAATATTTACAGGCACTTTTTAAAATTTAAAAAAGGAGAAATGAACATTGAACCTTTAATAAGATCGAATCGAGCTTAATATACTCTGCCCCATTTGGTGGATATTCAAAATACCAAAAATTGATCAGGACTTTTATACTTGGTGGCTACACCACCATGGTAAATTGTTGCCAAGGGAAAACGAAACACCTAACTAAAGATACTCAGAATTTTTCGTATGATTTGGTCATAGACTAATGAAGATATAGACGATGAAATACTCAAAAAATGCGCGGTCAAGTGACTCAAAACAAAAAACTCATAAATTTTTGAAGACGTTTTTTGGGGGAAATGGCCTATTTTTCTTCAATGTTTTTACCTGAGGATATATTTTTTGCTTAAAACTAACTATGTTTAGTGGCATTCTAAATTAAAAGGTTCAAATATTGAAGTAAATCAGCATTTAAAATTGAGTAGTGCATTCAGCAGCCTCAATTGAGAGAGGACTGGTGAGAGCATTTCGTCGTCTATATTTTCATTAGTCTATGATTTGGTACTCTAAGAACGATTTTGACATGTTTCCCTTTTACTAGTTCTACTATTAAAAAACCAGTAATGAAAGAAGTAAAGTCGGGCTGATACTCTTCACCACTTTGGGTATATTCTACATTTTTTAATTCAATAAATGAACCGACTAACATCAATCCATATACATGATTTTCTGCAACCTATGCTAAATTTCAATGGGACAAATTTAGGTAAATCGATTTATAGCACACTTGATACACACTATTCGATAATATCAATCAGACACCCGTTCGAAATATATATGGAAGCTATGTCTGCACCCATTACAAAAAAGACGCAATCAATTAGTCTCAATTGAATACGTTGAGCAAAATGTCGTGTCAATCGGAGGAGTTTGGTGCACCATTTACCTAAAATCGGACGAAAATATATATGTGGCAGATATTTCTAAATCTGCATTTTCAGGAAAACTAACACACATCATTCTAGACTTAAGTCATTACGCTATGTCAAATTCCGTGCAAATCGAACGGTATATAGGGACTTTGGCACACCATTTACCTTAAATCGGAAGAAAATATATATGGGAGCTATATCTAAATCTTATCCAATTTTCACGAAATTTAACACACATCATTCTGGACTTAATTCAGTATGATATACAAATTTCGTGCAAACCGATAGAAATGTAGAAGCTTTGGTACACCTTTTACACAAAATCGGACGAGAATATGTATGTGAGCTATATCCGAATCTGAACCGATTTCCACGAAACTTGGCAGACATGACCCCAGACCAAATTCAAAACTCTGTGCCAAATTTCGTGCAAATCGAAAGATATATAGGGTCTTGGGTGCACCATTTACCTTAAATCGAAAGAAAATATATATGGGAGCTATATCTAAATCTGAACCGATTTTTCCCAATTTCAATAGGGTTCGTCCTTGGGCCAAATGAATGAGCTGTGCCAAATTTCATCCAATTCGAATAATAAATGCGACCTGTACTTTGTTCACAATTTAACATGGACAGACAGAAGGACGGACGGACATGCATAAATCGACTTAGAAAGTGATTATATGCATATTCTGAAAAGGAACCATGTGTCTATCGAGTATCCTTTTGCCTGTTACAAACATATGCACAAAGACATAATACCCTGTACCACAGTGTGGTGAAGGGTATAAACACTGGGATAGAACAAATATTTCCTACAATTCTTTTAAAAATGGATCAATTTTTATAATTTAATGCAGAAAAATGTTCTCACAAAATTCCAAATTTTCCGAAAATCTTCAAAATACCGAATAATGTGAGGTATAGGTATATAGGGCCTAACGAGAAACTAGATCGAACATCGTAGGATTAGTAGCATTGTTTGTGCAAAATTTCAAACATCTATCTAAATTATTGCGACGACTTTCGTGATGTCAGCAGAACGACATGACTAAATTGGCATAGAATTTCATTCGTATCAAGAATATTTATGGGGTCGTCGGTGAGTATATCGAGGTATTGCAAACCACCATCAAGAAACCCATGGTACGATCAGAATTGTAATGTTACTGATGTGAAAAAACGGCGTATAGGGCTACCCTGCAGACAGTAGCAACAGATAATGCGATGGAGAATTATCGAGAGAAAATGAGACAGGAGAAACGTATTTTTAGAAAGAAAAACGTGAGCGTGAGCAAATCGAGATGTCAGCTTTACGTCAGAATGAAGTCCGAAAATTTTACCAACGAGGGATGAAGATGAAAACCTGGTGACAGATACAGATTGCGTTTTGAGGATCTGGGACGAGTATTAGGAAAAGCTTCTGGTATTAAATAGTGGCGGTGAAGAAGATACCCCACAACCAATAAGAGATGCCGGTATATATTGTATACCACCTAGCCAAGATGAGGTCAGAGTAGCAATTAGTCGGCTAATGAACAATAAAGCAGGAGGTGCCGATGGATTCCCAGCCGAATTATTCAAGACTGGTGATCTGATGCTGATCACGAGCATGCACAAGCTGATTAGTACAATTTGGCTAAAGGAATGCATGACCAATGATTGGAACCTCGGCATTATGTGTCCTGTGCACAAAAAACGAGGCAAGACGTTATATCAAAGACATAGAAAACGTAAAGACTCGACAAAATGCATTTTGACAAAATAGTTTATGAAAAAATATCCAGGGGGTATCAGGTATAACAGAGGCATGTTAAGAATAAAAACGCTAATACGCTAAAATGTGTGCATAAAATGGAAATAAAATCAGAGATCAGCACATAAAATATATATTTTTATTTTATAAGCTTGCTATATAGCGATTAAAACGTTTAATATTGTTCGGTCTGTTGTTATGATATCGTAACAACAGAGGAAAAGCCATCTATTGGAAATTGTTGACGTATCGATTGTCCTATCTTTATACTTTTATGTCTTTGGTTATATTCCAACTATAGAGGAATAAGTCTCCTTCCCATGGTATATAAAGTGCTATCCAGCGTGATGTGTGAACGACTGAAGCCAATAATAGTCAATGACATTATTGGACCATGCCAATTCGGCTTTTTGTGGTATAAAAACATATCGAGATAGCACAGAAAATGAAATTCGACGAGAGAAGAAATATTTGGAAAAATGGCAAAATTTTAGAAATCCTTCATACATAGAATTGTAATCATGTGATATTGTTGACAATCCTTCTAAACCATCCAATTTTTTTTATTTGCCCATACATAAAATTCTTTGCTAACCATGCTCAAAGACATAGAAACCGTAAAGACTCGACAAAATGCATTTTGGCAAAATAGTTAATGAAAAAATATCCAGGGGGAATCAGGCATAACAGAGGCATGTTAACAATAAAAACGCAAATACGCGAAAATTTGTGTATAAAATGTAAATAAAATCAGAGATCTGCACTCAAAAAATATTTTTTTATTTAATAAACTTAAGATATAGCATTAACAACGTTTAATATTGTTCTCTCTGTTGTTATGATATCGTAACAACAGAGGAAAAGCCATCTATTGGAAATTGTGGACGTATCGATTGTCCTATCTTTATACTTTTATGTCTTTGCCATGCTTTTGTTGTCAGCACCAGCTCCATCTGTTGGATAAATATTGAACAAAATGAAGATGCACAATCAATACCTTGTATGTGGTGTACAGTACATACGAAATACCAATTGTATGTGACAGGGTGTTCACATATATTTGGGAACCGCATTCACCACTGTGATAATGCTGTTTGTCGATAATAATGTTGCACGAAAAATATTTAAATATTTGAATGCTTCTTTCAAATCTGCAATTTAAGGTTTCATTTTCCGTAAATAGATGTCATAGTTTCACGTTATTACTCCCAAATATGGGAGTGTCATATAAGTGTGTTTTTAAAAATCCCTAGCTACTTCTATGGGACAACATGGTCTCACAAATAAAAAATATAACATAAGTAATCGGGATGTCTGCTCCGAACCTCTTTGGTCCGCACCGGGATAGAAAGTAGCCCCGGACTTTCGTTTTGTACCGGTGAGAAGCAATGCATGGGTGGGATGGGTGTACTTCGTTAACACATTTCGCAGCGTGTCGTCAGTATCCTCGCCATCAACGTCTTCGTCGAATTATGAGACAGTTATGCAGTCTCCTCCACATCAAACACATCACCGAACACGGCATGATGTTGTACAACGCCCCGAATATGATAACCTGAAGCTCTGAAATATGAACGGAGGGGGAACAAGTAAATTGTGGACAAGGGTTAAGTCACTCTAGAATCCTTGAGAGAAGGATGACAGATCCAAACTACAGTTTTTAGAGCTCCTCATGGGTGACTACTCGAAACGGATGGTGTTACTTCGTATAAATGCCCTCCGAGCAGAGAAGGGAACACGACTATTTACAAAGGATGGTGTTGGAGATGTCATTCGAAACGCTAAATCATCCAAATTTTGGTCCCGGATCTAGTCTAAATGGTAATGGTATTTCACAAGTGTACTGTCAATTTAATTGTTTTTGAAGTCTGGAGAGGTTAATCGGTAATACTTGTGTAGCATTTAAAAACAATAAGCCGAAACGAAAAAAAATTAATAACCCCAGGAGGGGTCATATCTCGGGAAACCTTACCATTCTTAAATTCTTCAACCAGATATATCGTAATGTATGCGGATCATTGTAGGATCATGGCGTCGGGTCCCATTGTGTATGTAGCTGAATGTGTATGTAGCTGATACATCACAGTTCTTTCATCTGAGGAATATTCAGATATCGGCCACTAAATCCACACTGTTCACCACATGGAAAGCCGACATGAAGCACCCGCAGAATATCATGGTCGATGGTGCACAAATTCTGACCACAAGGATGCCTCCTTATGACAACAGTGGACCATATACATGAAGATCTTACCCGAACACGTAAGGAGCAATTTTCATGACCTAGAATAAAAGAGAGAGGCTCAACGCTGCAAGAGAGAACCCCTATAACAACACTTGTATCATGCATGTACGAATGACATTCTAACAGAGAAACCGTAACTTAAAATGTAATCCAATCCAAACGGATTTTTAGGAAGAGTTGTTTGTTTTTCCTTTGACTATCTTCCTGTCATATAGCAATCTCTAAACCCACTCCGAAAAATCATAAAAACGAAACTTCGAAAATTTGTGTTTTTTGCCCGATGTGCCTTTTTTACCCTTCACCACACTGTGGTACAGGGTATTATGTTTTTGTGCATATGTTTGTAACAGTCTTTTGAGAATCTGCATAGAATCGTCTGTCCATGTTAAATTGTAAATAAAGTACAAGTCGCATTTATGATTCAATTTAGATGAAATTTGGCACAGGTCATTTATTTGGCCAAAGGACGAACCCTATTGAAACTTCGAAAAATCAGTTCAGATTTAGATATAGCTCCCATATATATTTTCGTAGGATTTACAATAAATGGTGCACCAATGTACCTATACCATATATCTTTCGATTTGCACGAAATTTGGCACAGCGTACTGAATTATCGTGTGCTACGTTTCGGTTTAGTTTTAGATATAGCCCCCCTGCATATTTTCTCCCTGTTCACGTAGCGAACATGGTTTTCATTAAATAAAGAGAGTGAATTTCTTGCTGAGGGTCTCTTGTGTAAAAGAGAGAACATTTAGTTAAACAGGGATCTATTTTTGTCTACAGTCCACTTGAGATAAGAGATTATTTTGTTTTAATATTTTTTACGCAAGAATAAGATAGGAGTTTTCTATTGCCACATACTGATACTGCTATCACTCCGCCGACAATATCCGCGTCAAACTAGATATCAGATTCCTGGTTAACACGCCCGATTTAATGCAAATTGTTCACCAAAGATCCTATATATCCTTCGATTTGTACGAAATTTGGCAGAGCGTACTGAATTGAGTCTAGAATGATGTGTGCTAAGTTTCGCGAAAACCGGTTGAAATTTAGATGTAGCTCCCATATACATTTTCGTCCTATTTAATGTAAATGGTGGACCAAAGTCCCTATATATCTTTCGATTTGCACGTAATTTTACATAGCGTACTGAAATAAAACTAAAATGATGTGTGTTAAGTTTCATGAAAATCGGTTCAGATTTAGATATATCTCCCATATACATTTTCGTCCGATTCAATGTAAATGGTGCACCAATTTACATTAAATTGGACTTTCGATTTGCACTAAATTTGGCATAGCGTACTAAATGGAGTCTAAAATGATGTGTGCTAAGTTTCTTGAAGATCGGTTCAGATGTAGGTATAGCTCCCATATATATGTTCGTCCGATTTTAGGTAAATGGTATACCACAGATCCTTTTTATCTTCACGAAATTTGGCACAACCTAGGCCTAGAATTATGTGTGCCAAATTTCGTGAAATTAGTATATCTCCCATATACATTTTCGTCCTATTTAATGTAAATTGTGCACCAAAGACCCTATATATTTTTCGATTTGCACGAAATTTTGCATAGCGTGCTGAATTGAGACTAGAATGATGTGTGCTATGTTTCCTAAAAATCGGAATGATGTGTGCTAAGTTTCGTGTAAATTGGCTCAGATTTAGATAAAGTTCCCATATATTTTTCGTCCGATTTAATGTAAATGGTACACCAAACACCTAGAGTTAAGCCTATTGGGACAACATTTTGCACAACGTACGAAAGTTACTATAACCTACCGTGTGTCAAGTCTATTTGGAATCGGTTCCGATTTAGATATAGCTCCCATATATAGTTTCATCCGAAGTGTAACTTATGGGTGGTAACCATAGTTTAGTCGCGTTGCCAGTTGCCAAATTTGAATTATGGATGGCAACTTCACTTGCTTCAAATATAATTTTTTCGGCAACCATTTATTTATGGTTGCTGTTTAGTCGTGTTTAGCAATAAGAACTGAAATTTGGTTGGAATAATGGTTAAAATTACTACAAAATGGTGAACACCTTTTTTGGGACCATGATATGTACGTGTATCCCACCTATACATCCGACAACATCTGGAAAATTTGTTTTCAAATAACAAAAATTTAATTCTTCCCCTTTTCCTCCTCTGTTAATTTGAAAACAATCCACATTTTACACAGTTTTTCCACTATTAACTAAGTATACAACGGCATATTTTGGTAGCCAAAAAATACGCCTTAAAGCTAAAATGAGCAGTTGGATTGAGCATTTCTCTAAACATAAACATCTACTCAGAGTACGGATGATAGTTCTAATGGATTGGATTTACCTCTTAAATGCCTTCTAATAGATGATACGCCTTGCACATCGTTTTCATCATCAAAAAATAGTTCCAATGAGCTTATCATCACATAAAATTAATTTTTCTAAAATTTTCTATTCAATTTTTTGTTTGTTTACAATAATTCTATTTGCAAAAATGTCAAAACAGTTTTATCGAAGGTAACTGAGAAAAGTTGATATTCATAATGTTAAGTTTTATTTCAGTTGCGTTGTTAGTTGAAATCACAACTGGAGTTTGGTTGCTTTCCATAATCGACCCATTAGAATCCGGTTTAAACAAAAACCTTAGGTAATAATTCAAAACCCTGCTAGGGTTTTTTTCTACCATCATAAGCTTTCACATTATGAATATTTTTATTAGATTTATGGGTCGATTATGGAAAGCAACCAAACTCCAGTTGCGAGTTCAACTGGCAACGCAATTGAAATAAAACTTAGCATGATGGATATCAACTTTTCTCAGTTGCTGTCGATAATACTGTTTTGACATTTCTACAACTAGAAATATTGTAAACAAACAAAAAAATGAATAAAATATTTCAGATGATGAATAAAATATATGTGATGATAAGCTCAGTGGAACCATTTTTTGATGATAAAAATTATGTTCAAGGTGTGTCATTTATTAGGAGGCACTTAAGAGATAAATCTATTACAACTCATCAGTTCTGTGAGTAGATGCTGACGTTTAGAGAAATGTTCAATCAACTGCTCATATTAGCTTGAAGGCGTATTTTCGACTACCAGAAGATGCCGTTGTGTACATAGATGAAGCTTTAAACCCTGATTTCCGAAAAGACTGGCGGTCAACAGCAATTCATCCTCTCTTAAAAATGTGTGAAGCTCTGATGTTTTTTGTGGAGGGAAGTTTTCAAAAGTCCCATAGCAATGACTTCAACATTGGCATGGCTCAACCGACAATGTCGGTGGTTTTCGCCGAAGTTATCCCGCTAATAGATGATAAACTGTGTAAAATGTTGATTGTATCCAAATTAATGGAGGAGGAAAAAGGGAAGAATAAAATTTTTTTATTCGAAAACTAAGTTCGGAGTTATTGATTATACACACGTACATATCATGGACCCAAAAGAAGATGTTCGCCACTTTCTGCCATTCATTTGGAATGCGTGTTGGTGGGCCATATCAGTTAAGGCTTTCTGAAATGGCCTTCCACACATCATCGATAGTGGCTTAGGTTTGACCAAAAGTCCGCACGCCGCGTGCTACATTTGGGTGAGCTTCCATCCGGGCAAATTGTTCTTTTGTAGTAGTATTAACCATTATGGGAAGCATACAAAGTTCAGTTATTATAAACAGCAACCAGAAATAAATGGTTGCCGAAAAATTCTAATTGAAGCAAGTGAAGTTGACAACAGTTGCCATCCATAATGCAAATTTGGCAACGCAACTAAACTATGGTTGCCATCCGTAATCGACCCATTAGATACATTTTTTATTTATATAATTTTCAAACCGTTTCAAAATTGGAAATAAAACACACTTATTACAATGTTCAAATTAATTTGTTTTTATTATTAAGTTTTGTCCATAAAAACATTAAACCATTTATGTTACGGTATGACTTAGTTTGTTTGCTGGTTTTTGTATTCGGTCAGAGAAAAATTATGAGTTATAAAGAGTTAGGTGCAAGAAATATATGTATGTATGTCTATTTGTATGTATGTATATATTGTTCATATTACATCTTAACAGTAATAATAATAATCATAATAATGTTGATGAGTTGCATGTTTTGGTAAAAGCATTAAAATATATTTCATGACTTTTTTGTTTTGTTTATTTAGTTTTTTTTTATTCTTCTATAAATATAAGTTCTCTTAGAAAAAATCAAGCGGAAGAAATGACAGTAATTTTATTTTTTTAATATTTTTGGTTTGTTATAAAGTTCTGGTCTTTCTTCAAGACATTGCCTGTTCTGGTTCTTTGGTATTTTTTTATTTAAGTTTTGTGAGTGATTTCTGTTATTTGTACAATTTTTTGTTTTGTTTCTTTGTATTTTATATTACTTTATTTATTAATATTTTACTAGAGGTTTTTTTATTTTTAAATATTGCTGAAATAGTTTTTTATTTTATAAATGTTTGAACTGCTGTAAAATATGTGTGTGATCTGATCTGTATGAAAAATTGTTTTTTGTTTATTAAATATTTTTTCCTCCTTTTTTGGTACATAAAATTATTACACAACTAAAAACATGTATATCACAATTTTGCATTGGTTTCTTTTTGGTTTTTGGGGGTATTATAATTGTTTACAAATTTATCTAATTTTCTTTTATGAAACTATATAACAAAAATTATATATTTAAAATTCAAAAACATAACGCATTTAATTTAAAAAAAGTATTGTCTAGAAAAAAGTACACAAATTTTATTAACTTGTTAATTCTTATTAACACTTTGTTGATAATCTTAATAAATCAATTTTATCATCAAGCCTCACTTATTATGAATGACGTGGATGCACATTAAAGATAGAATTTATTTTGGGGTTCTGTTATGGTAGCTACCCCTTTCCGTTTAAAATTCAATTATGTGTGTGTTTCCATCTTTGATGGAAAGCTGGCATTCGTATGAATCGAACAATTAAAGAAAATTCGTAAGATACAAATGGTTATTTAATTTTAAAGAATGGCATAGAAACAAATCGAACCTAGATCCTCGGAGCAACACAAATGTTGCCAAACCACTTAACGTTCTGAGCCATCAACACACTTCTAAAAACGGTTGCGCAAAAACATGTGTATACCATGGAAACAATTGTAGGTGTGTGGATTAATTATCCATCGCTACAACAAAAATCTGCTTTGAAAAGGACTGTTCCTAGAATGAAGACAAATGTCGAACTTTGATAAATTTGAATTTAATTCGCAAATGCAAGTTTCGCATCAGGGCGGAATAAATACAAGTTATCAACGTACGACCTTTTTAAAGCCACATAGCCCAATATGCCTGATGTGCCGCTTAACCAACGGCGAAACGCGTCGCATAATGGTGGGTACGTAGGTTCTTCTCCTGGTTTTCCTTTTCATTGCAAAACTTAGATCATCAAGCTCGACTCGAAAGAGTATAAATAATCACTTAAAATCATTGGAAAATTTTAAAATCCACATTGCACGGAGCAACCCGTGATGTAAGCGTGCAATAGGAGAAAATATGGATTTGCGGTTAAAAACAGACGATTTAAGAAAATATCGAAGGTCATATCACATCCATACATCCGTCGGAATTTTGGCTTTTCGAAGACATCATGCCCGAAACCGAAAAGAAGAACTTTTCTTCAATGGCAACAACAACAAAATGTAGTGTTCTGTAAATAATCAAATAGGGAAGGTGTACCAAGTTCAAAATATGAAATTCCAGCCAATTAGTCTCACTATTTCAAGTCGATTTATGATTTTCCGGCCCTCTGTCCATGTATTAGGTTGGAGAAAAAGTCGATTAAATAGGAGAAATGATCGAACTTGACCGGCATGTTAGCATCACCCAGGACCTAAAAATCGACCATAAAATTATTTAAAACCATTTACACAAATCTGGATTCAAAAAGATGTTCGATGTTTGGGTGCCACGCCAATTAACAAAAAAAATAGGATTGATCGAATTTCCATCCTTGGCCAAACGAAATGAGATAGGCATATTTCTTAAACGGATGCTGACTGGAGATGAGAAATGGGTAACATACGATAACCCTGTGCGAAAATTATCGTGGTCAAAGAGCGGTGAAGCAACTCAAACGGGGGTCAAACCAGGACTAACGGCCAGGAAGGTTCTGCAATGCATTTGGTGGGACTGTAAGGAGATTATTTATTATGAGTTGCTTCCATATGGCCAAACTGAACCGTTTGAAGACAGCAATTGGCCAGAAACGGCCAGAATTGGCCAACAAGAGAGTTGTCGTGTTCCACCAGGACAAAGCTAGGCCACACACATCTACAGTGACTTGCCAGAAACTTGGGGAGCATTGTTGGGAAGTTTTAATGCATCCGCCACACAGTCTGGACTTGGTACCAAGCAATGATCATATTTTTCTTGCATTGCAAAATTTCTGTAAAGATACAAAATTGGTATCTAGGGAGGATTGTGAAAATCGACTACTAGAGTTTTTTGCAAACAGAGAGCAGGACTTCTATGCAGGTTGTGAAGAATGATTAAAATACGCTCTTTCTCACGAATGCTCACGGGCGAGAATTCATATTTATCGCGAATAATAAAGTTATAAAGAATGAACAAGCATTTGCATTCTCTCGCGAATGTTCGCATTGTACGATAAATTCACGAATGATAAAATTTTGCTGCAAGCGTCGTCGATTCATTCTTTCGCGAGCATTTTTTGCTGAAGAACATTCTTTTGAAAAACTCAAAAACAAATGTTCGCGAATACTCGCAAGCGCCGAGTATTCATTCGTGGGAGAATGTCAGAAAGAATTTCAACCACCAAACGAAACAAACGAACGTTGTTGTGTGCTCACACTCGTTTGTTATGTATGTGTGAGCACAAACCGAAAATAATGTATTTTGGATCTTTCGCAAGCGAATTTTTGAGCACCCTGCTTCTATGAGAGATTCATTATGAAGTAACATTTAAAATGGCAAAAAAATCATATAACAAACGGTGCTTATTTGGTCCAAATCAGACAGTCCGAAGCATAATAAATAAAGTCTTAAAGTTCATATAAAAATAATGGATTTCTTTTCCCCCAACCTAATATTTGGTGAAAACTAAGTACAGGTCCATACTCTAATCAAATCGTAATTAAATTTCGTACGACTAATTATTTAACCTAAGAACGATCTTTATTGAAAATGCTCAGAATTGGTTCATATGCTTTGGCAATAAAAGACGCATACCCTCTGCAGAATATAGACGGTACCGTTAGTCGAATAGAACAGACCCATTACATGAGTAACGTCGACATGAAATATGCCTTCTGTCCAAAAAGGGCTAGAAAATGAACTGGAACCGTGCGGAACCTCCACGGTTCCAGGTCGCTATGCAAAGACTAAAATCGAATATTTTTAACTATCTGGACGACTTATTTATAATAGCCGACGATTTCGAATACCACATAAGAAGCTGAGTGTTTACAAAAGGCCAACCTTACTACAGGATTGAAAAATTCATTGTTGTGCTTCCGCGAACTCAGGGATAGGGGATGGAAGTTTGAAAACGGATTTCGTCCAGAGAAATGCGAAGCTTTCTTGAAATTGCTGGATGGATACGTTAAAAAATGCCAAAAGTTCTCAAGTACACCTAAAGCCATGGAATCCTTTATCACACTCAAACATGTCCTCATCTCAGCATCTGTCCTCCGCCATCCTGACTTTCGAAGAGAATTTTCAGCAGCTCTCATATACAGCTCTTTTATATGAATACCTCCATCTTTTTCGTAAAAATACCTTTAGGCCACTGATAAGAAGAAGTTTTAAATCCGCGTTCTTAAAAAATGCCGTGAATAATATCCAGTCCTTCAGATCTCTTGCCCACATTTCTCATAGAATTGAAAGAGACTATCCAATCGGGAGAACTGCTGGCATCGGAAATTTTATAATGTATATGAATCAACACTATTTTATAAAATGCTTCCGGAAATAAACATTAGTTCACGAGAGGGAGAAAATACTAATGGACGAAGCTTTTGTAAAGAAAGGATTACATTCAATCAATTGGTTATGGGTTACAATACGATTCTGAGAAACACTTTTTTCATATATCCAAAGTGGTATAGAATATCACATTCCGTTCGACATTGATTTTTTCCTTACTGGTGGTTTTAATAGAATATATTTTTTATTTCCACCAATATGGGAATTTGGAATTAAAATTTGCAAATTCTCTAAAAAATAATGTTATATTCAAATAAAAAAATATTTTTTTTTTAATATGTAAAGAATCGCCTTTATATGCATTGTTGGGAAATGCATCCTTTGAACGCTAGTGTTCATTGTGTTTGTTTGCATACTCATTAGAAAACTTCATACTCCTTATTGTTACAACATTGAACTGTCAGTTTTCTAATGAGTATTGTTTGGCGCCAATGTCACTTTGCAGCATTGTTGTTATTGTTCTTCTCCTTCTCGTATCGATCGCTACTCGTAACACAGGTAATCTGTTCTTTCTCCTTTTCTTCCCCTATTATTATTTATATTTAATTTATCAATAAAATTCTGGAATCAGAAACTAAAACGTTCGTGTTTTATTTCTTTCCCTTTTTCGAAACGCAATTTCGGCGCCTAAACATTTTGGTCCTATCGAACCGGATTCGAGCTTTGGAAGCGGAATTCTAATTGGGTTTTATTTGTTTGCATTTCGACAGATTACCAGCAACAACTTCATAATCACCCTCATCAACTTCATCATCACTATCATCTTCAAACATCATCAACAACAAATCAGGTAGGTGAGTGCAGTGATTTTTTTCTTTTGTGAGCTCGCGAAAAAAGAATAACAAACAAAAAAAAAAAAAAAGTTCAAAGTCTAAAATACCAAAAATTATAACTTTACAACAACAACAAAGGTCGCTTTACAACGCGTCGCTAATCCCTATTTTTTCGTTTGTCGCCTTTAATTTTTCCCTTGTCTATTATTGAACAGTGGTAAAAAAAAAACAAATATTTTTTAGTGCAAATATATATTGTGGTAATTGTGAGAAAAAATTGCTTAAAAAAGTGTTTTTTAATTAATGTGTGTGGTCAATATTATTAATAAAATTTAATTAACGTTTGTGTTAAATTTTGATAATTTTATTAATAACATCGACCTAATTTTAATAATAAATATTAAATTCCAAAATATTCTTTACCTATTACCACTGTGTTGTGCGAATAATAATAGAAAAATAAACGTGCCCTTTCCCTTTAATATTCGCATATATCCCTGTTCAATAATACACAATAATATACACGTATATACGCTAGCGACATATTTACGTTGTACGGTCGCTTGTCTGTTTACTGCAGTACCATACACACACGCTACACACATAACTAATATCGAAATAGGCAGCCGTCGCTTGCCTACGATAAACTTATTTTTTTTCGTTTTTCTTTTGTTTGCGTGTACGCTACACTAATCGGGTCGGTCGATTGTGGCGTGTTGGCACGTTTGGAACAAAGTAATATTTTTTTTGTAAATTGATTAGTAGTGTGTGTATGAACAAATTGAAAGCTACTTTTGGACATTTTAGCTTATCGTTTACCCTACAGTCCGCAATTACGACAGTGTTCATCGGTTTGTAAAAATTATTATTTTTATTGTAATTTGAAATAAAAATAGTAATTTTTTGCCGTTTTCATTAAAAATTTGTGTCGTATATATCGAATTATTTATTAATTTTCTTGATATTTCATACATTTATATATTATATTTGTGCAGTTTTTGAGATTTTGTCGAAAATCTATACTTTTGGTGAATTTTATTCAACTTTCGAGACGGAAGTAGGTTTGTTTCTGCAAATTATTGAATCTTTTCGGATATTTTTTGGTAAATTTTCGAATTCTTATCGATTTTCTAAGGAAATCTTAGCAAATTTTGCTGTTTTTTGGGGAAGAAATTTATTTTGTCGTAGCGATTTCAACTTGTTGTCAGCTTTTTATTGGAAAAGCTTTGGTTTAAATCATAACTAAATAGTTTTTTCTTTTGGATAATTTCTCGTGTTCGTGCGATTAAAAAGAAAATTGTAATTATGCCTTCTACTCCTCTAAATACCTACATCAGAGTTTCGGACGCTCTAGTCAAAATGTGTGATAAACTTCGGGCTTTAAAGGAAGATGATGTAGATATCTTTGTCTTAGAAGTTAGAAGTGCCGAATTAAGCAAAAAATGGGCAAGTGTAGAAAATTCGTTTGAAAAATGTATTTGCTTTTTAGAATCGTCTGAGGATTCATGTCAGGAAGATGTCGATTCTGTAGATTCGAAACAGGAGGTCGTCTATGACATGTATATGGATTGTCTAGCAATGATAAACCGGGCCTTGCACAAACTTCGGCAAGAAAGCGTTCAAGTAAATCGGGATCCGTCTGGTATTCCTCAAGAAGTCCACACACAGTCTGCACATTCTACGGAAGTCCAGGCTAGCGATACTGATTTAAATAAAACGAACTCGTCCACCCACACTTGTCGAAATGTGGGTACTCAGGCTTCTAGCTCCCCAATATCAAGTATTGGGATTCCTAGAGGTAATTCGAGTTTTAATGTTGAGCCAGAAAATTTAGACATTGTCCATAATCTAGCGTTGCCTCCTTGTGATACTGATATTTTCGAGGGCGATTTTCTTTCGTGGCCAACCTTTAGAGACATTTTTAGCGCGGTATTTATAAACAATTCACGGTTGAGTGATATTGAGCGTCTTTGTCATTTGACGCGAAAAACTAGAGGGGAAGCTCGCGAGATTGTTTCCAAATTCCCCTTAACGAACCGCAGTTTTGGTCTGGCGTGGAACGCTTTGAAAGCCACTTACGATAATCCTCGTATGTTGATTCATAATCAGTTTAATATATTATTTGCCCTTCCGGTACTTCAAGTTGAGACAAGTTCGGGTCTTAAACAAATCCAGCGTGGTATCAATGGTTGCTTGTCCGCAATGTCCATTTACGACGTTCGTGCGGATAATTGGGATCCATTCTTAGTTTTTATTTGTCTTCAAAGGCTTCCGAAAATTACACAAACCTTGTGGGAGCAAAGTGTTAAAGTCAAGTCATCTGTTTCGCTTTGGGAAGACCTCGATCGATTTTTAACGGAACGGATTCAAACACTCATGTGTCTCCATGGTATGCGAGGAAATGACTCAGTCAAAAAATCTGGCGATAAAAAACTTCAAACCCACGTCTCGCAAACACAGTCTTATTGTAATTCCCCATCTTCTCCTAAGAATGATTGTATTCTTTGCCCTCAACAGTCCCATCAGCTTTTTGAATGTCCTCGATTCAAAAGTATGTCGCTATCGGCTAGATTTTCCACAGTGAAACGTCGTAGATTGTGTGTGAATTGTTTGCGTAGGGGGCACGAGGTGAAAACTTGTATTAGTCAGCATCGGTGTTCGAAATGTAGGCGTAGCCATCACACATTATTGCATCGTAGTGGCACATCACCCAATAATTCAATTTCTTCCGTTGGTTCGGTAAACCGAAACTCTACAAACTCACCAAATCCTGTCCCTATCAATCCTTCTGTCCCATCCACATCAACTAGTGCTTCTCGTCAAGTTTTCCACACGGCTCATAATAAATCCGTTCTATTGGGGACAGCTATTGCAAATGTCGTCCATTGTGGTGTTTCGTATCCCGCTAGGGCTTTAATAGATCCAGCATCAGAATCATCGTTTCTGACTCAAGGCTTGCAGAATAGGTTGAAACTCCCTGTAAGTTCAACAGATGTCACTGTTTCTGGGGTGAATTGTACAATTTCGGCCAATTCTAGTAAAATATGCTCGTTGCAAATTGGAAGTCGTTGCGATCCTTCAGTGGTTTTAGAAACTCGTGCCGTGGTTTTGCCGTCCATTTCGGGGAATTTGCCCTCGTTTAATGTCTCGTCGGATTTTAGAGCCCAAGTGCCAAATATTCGTTTGGCAGATGATGATTTGTTTAATCCACGTCCTGTGGAACTTCTTTTGGGTGCAGACTTGTATCCACAAATTTTGTTGGAGGGTTCTCAGTCAATTCTTTCTGGGACTTTGCTGGCTCAAAATTCTGTTTTCGGGTGGCTTGTAACTGGACCTATCCCATCGTCAGAGATTCGTACCTTTGCCACTTTAGTTGACCGCCAAAATTATAATAGAAATTATATGATTAGATCGAATAAATCGGGGCGATCCACTTTGGCCCGCTACTAATTGGAGTAGTGTAATGTGTAGTGTAATGGCTCCCCTAAAATCAATTTAACTTCTCATCTAGAAGTTTCTGGCCTCTGAACTTTTGAAAAGTATTGTGAAGAAAACAATTATAGAATTTCGTAGTGTTTGGTTCTACGGATGCTATTCTCTCGTGGTTGATCAAAATCCCTTCGAAGGCATTAACTACAACTGGTGTAGATTTCGTTGATCCTTTGAAGGTAAATTCGTTCACATGTCCGTTTGTCTAGTTTACCAAAGGATATGTTTGTGGATTCCTGCGTTTATCTACCAAAACGATTTATTCCACTCGAGATTTTTGAAAAATGTATGTCGTAATTTGGGGCCAGTTAATTGTGAAAATCATGATCTTATGTCGCTGCTTTACTACTCCGGCCTCTCGTGGCATTTTATTCCAGCTTGTGTTCCACATATGGGTGGATTCTGGGAAGCGAGAATAAAAAGTTGTAAGCCACACAGTTCAAAGCAAGTTAAATTTGAGGAATTGACAATCATATTGGTCATATAATCTTGCTTAAATTCGTGTTTCCAACCTAACTAGTTGCTTTGACCCAGATCATTTCTTCATAGGCACGTCGTTTCTTTCTCCTCCTGAACCTGTCGTAATTGACTAACCTATATCGCTTGTGAATAGGTTTCGTAAAGTTCAAGAGCTTGCTAATTTGTTTTGAAGTCGTAATCCATAACGAGAAATTACACGGTTGGCTTGTCACGTCAGAATCGTTGACGTTCGGTCGACAACAGGCATTGTAAAGCGGCCTATTTCTAAATTGATTGCACAGAAACATAAACGGAGTCCGTTACTGCGGATCCGAATCTATAGTAAACAATTTCTTAAGAAAATAAAATCGAAATCCGTCTCTGCGGATTTAAGCAATACTAGACCCGTATCTTCGGGTTCAAAGTATAGAATCCATAACTGTGGGTTCAATCGTGATGACTCCCTTGGAATTCACGCCATGTTCGTATGGTTGAATCAGGGAGAACGTCCGTTACTGCGGGCGACTCGTATGTTGCACTTTAGATTTGTTACTTGAATTTTGAGAAAAAAAAAACTTGAATTAAATTGCTCACACACTGCACCGCCTACCATATTATTATATATAACTTTATTTAACTATATAAATGGAATATCTGTGTTACAACATAAATAATGTTGCAAGGTGGGCGCCAATGTTTAAGTAAGAATCGCCTTTATATGCATTGTTGGGAAATGCATCCTTTGAACGATCGTGTTCATTGTGTTTGTTTGCATACTCATTAGAAAACTTCATACTCCTTATTGTTACAACATTGAACTGTCAGTTTTCTAATGAGTATTGTTTGGCGCCAATGTCACTTTGCAGCATTGTTGTTATTGTTCTTCTCCTTCTCGTATCGATCGCTACTCGTAACACAGGTAATCTGTTCTTTCTCCTTTTCTTCCCCTATTATTATTTATATTTAATTTATCAATAAAATTCTGGAATCAGAAACTAAAACGTTCGTGTTTTATTTCTTTCCCTTTTTCGAAACGCAATTTCGGCGCCTTTACATTAGTGTTAATAAGAATTAATGCAAATACAAACATATATATTTTACAATTTGAATGAAAAATGTTATAGATAGGCAATTACAAACGATTCATTTAATCAATAGTAATGTAAATATATTTTAATAATTATAATAAAAATTAACTATTGAGATTTTTTTAATAGTAATAATAAGTAATTTATATAATTCTATATATAAATATTTTTTCTATGTATACTCTTTATAAATCGAGAGAGAACCAACAAAAATCATAATAAAAATTAACAAAATAAATTAAAAAAATGAAACTATTATTATTTTTTTTTTAAATTTCTAATTCTATATATGCGTGTCTATATTAACTATATATATTTATAAATGTGTGAGTGAGTGTAACTAGTATTCCATTTCATCCTCATCATCACTGTGACACAGTAGTTTGCTACAGAAAAGAAACAAAAATACAAAATTGAGCGGTGTGAAGAAAAATCAACATAAGACACAAAAAATTTAAATTTTCTGCTTTTTGTTTGTTTCGTTGTGTGGAGTAGAATTGAATTCGTCTTGTTTTTTTTTATTGGAGAGACGGTGATAAAGTTCGGTGTAATAGAGATATGATGATAGTAGCCATTGGCGTAGTAGGAAACTAGTATGTTGTTGATACGAGTTGTTTGGAAAATGATGATGGTGAATAGTTAGTACTTATAGAGTTCAATGGGACAGGAAACGGAAATTCATTCATATCAGATAACAAATACACACATACACAGTGATTTACACATGCAATGGACAAACAAAATTGAATTCGCTAAGGAACTACAACCAACCACTAGAAAAGAAAGTAATTAGTAGACAAAAATATGAAAAAGAGAGAAAAAAAACAAATTACATGCCATTATTAAAAAATGCTTTATATGATATAATGATATGATTTGAAGGTTTGTGTTGTAATTGTTTACTAAATATTAATAAATTTTTTTGCGATCTAAAAATAAAACTTAATTTCGGCTATGCCGAACATCTAATAACCACCATGACCATCATATTGGGATTAGCAAAAAATAAATCTCAGTATTCAAAATTTTGCATTGTACGGTAATTATTTTAAAATCTCTGCAAAAATACATTTGCATTTGCTGCAAGGCCGGCATAAATTAACTCAACTTTAAAAGTAATTACATCTAAATTTCATAAAAAAAAATTATCTCAAATATTTATTTTTATTGTCCAATGTTTGATAAATCTTAAGAAACTAAATTCTTATTAAATTTATTGGTATATTTCGAAATCACGATATATCTCGGAAATCGATCCATTTTAATACCCAACACCAGTGCCAGGAAATTGTGGACCCTGGGTCGATTTAATATATACTCCACCATGCAGTGTAGTATATGAAATTTTTATAACTCGGGAATTAGAGTAACTTCGAGTAATGTGGACCATGCGTCTAATGTGGACCACCCCCATATCTATGAAAATGCTTGAAATATGTCAATGCCGCCTTGATATATGTTTTCCTAATTAGTAAAAACAAATGTCGGATATGCTTTTTAGTACATAATTGCAATGTTGAAAATTTAGTTAAGCTCTTATTGAAATTTGTGATTTGAAAAGTTTTTTTTATCACAAGAGTCAAACAATTTGTTTTTCTCAATTATAAAGAAGTTATATAGAACATTATTTTTTCAATAAAAGTGTACGTTTAGATGTAATTACAATCGGTTAGTTTTAATTTTTATTTATTTTTTAAGCCAAAAAATATTTTTAAATAAAAAATGCAAAGTCGGGTAATGTGGGCCACTGTAAAAAAACTGGGCATTTTCATGGGGACAAGTTCCAAACATGGTCCCATATTAAAAACATTTCTATGAGGAGGTACTCTATCCTCTGAAAACTCGATATGTGAAAATACAGCTGCTTCGGTTGGATATTGAAGCTATGACCTTCAAAATACCGCAAATGGGGCGGTACCATTAAATGGGTTCATACCCATATATATTTGCATTCATTGTTACCCAATCCACAACCTACCTTTTAACATACTGGTCCACTTTACCCACACATACTGGTCCACATTACCCGCCAAGTTGTTTTTATTCGCAATTATGAGTTTTTTTAATATAATGCAATAACATTTTTATAGTCAAATATATATAATGTTTGACCTGGGATATATTTAGACGACAAATCTACTATATCGTGAAAACAATTTGTTTTAATTTTTTACCGTTGGTACGCCCCCAAAAAAAGAACATTACTCGAAGTTACACTACTTAAGTATATGAAAAAAGTGCATAGTTTTAAGTTAATTGATCTGTCGTTGCAAACTGTTCATGATATTGACTTCCAAACTTTATTTTGGTGGAAGCTGCGTCTACTTTAAGGGGACCCCCCATTCTCGGAGTCAAAAATTTTTATGATTTAATTCGAATCTACTCTAATTCAAGAATGTCCCTAAAAATTTATTGTGTCAGCATCAAGTGACGGCTGAAGGGCTTCTCAAACTTTAAACGCGTTTTTCTCTTTTGCAAATGGCGGGCACGATAACTCAAAAACTAATAACCCAATCGATTTTTTACACGTTTCTCTTTGGGTGTACAGCTATCGTATGAACTAGGATAAAGCCAATCGGTGAAGATCTTCCTTATTTTTTAACTTGGTTTTTGGTCAAAAATCGGCGATTTTCCAAAAATATTTTTTCAAAGGTCCGCCATCCTGTTAATTTTAGAACGAGTCACTGGAACATCGGAATCCGAAAATTCCAACGGCTTTAGAAAGAACACATGCCTGTCTCACGTATGAACTAGGATTATTAACTTCGCTTTAAAATTAACAAAATGGCGGACCTTTGAAAAAATATTTTTAGAAAATCGACGATTTTTTACCAAAAAACAAAGTAAAAATAAGGAAGATCTTCACCGATTGGCTTTATCCTAGTTCATACGATAGCTATACACTCACAGAGAAACGTGTAAAAAATTGGAATCGATTGGGTCGTTAGTTTTTGAGTTGAGTTTGAGTTCGAATTAAATCAAAAAAATGTTTGACCCCGAGAATGGGGGAGGTCCCCTTAAATTAATTTTTAGGTGTGTGTATGTCATTATTATAATGAAAATATTGAAGTAATCTATTATATTTTTATTATTTTTCTCATATTTTACGAAGATGTGCAACTTTTTCGCGATTATTATAATATGTTCATATTCTTATTTTACGGAGGAAGATCTATATCAACGTTTTTGGTCAATATAAGAAACGGCGTAATTTTAAGATTTTTTTCTTATGCCCAAAATTAAAACCTCGATAACTTTTGCGCGCATCAGCCAAAACTTTGATCACGAACGGTTTCGGAGTCAGAACGTTTTTCTCTATATGTGTACCAAAAATCATTGATGTACCACAAATGGAATATTAAAAAATTGGCAATATTGCCCATATATTCTTTATTAGAATAATATTGTATGTCTAATTCTAATTAAAAAAGCTTGAGCTTTAAAATTGCAAACACATTGCGAATATTCCTAGAATGTTCGGTATTGAAAATGGGATATATAAAACACTATTTTTGTTTAGCGCCCATATATAGTGTTTCCGTCCCAATTTGCGTATTTTAAAAATTGTATCCGCAATTTTCAACTGAAGTGGCATTATGTGATAGTACCAATTACCGAAAAGGTGGGAACTTTTATGTAGGAATTATATTTAAACTTGGACCTACATAGACAATTTTCCGCACACATTTTATTTTACCATCTAATTGGGAAATTAAGCAAAAAACCTTCAAAATATTGACAAAGTGAGGCTGAAGTCTTTAAAGTAAAGATGGCCCTTTATATGGGAACTATCCCAAAACGTAAACCGACATTAATAATATTTGGTAGGAAGATTTTATACTCCATTGGAATTTGAAAAATCAAATTAGAACGAAGTTCGTAGAAAAACATGCCCCAACCCTTAAAACACCCGTCTATGGGGGCTACCCGGAAACTTCGGCAAATCTTGATAATTTTCAGTAGAGAAATTTTCTACTCAATGAAAATACAAAATATAAAATGACAGCTAATTTGGTGGAAGCTTGTGCTAAACCTATCTAAACTACTGAAATTTGAGATGTAGCGTTATATGGTCGATTCCCCAAAAAGTGAACCAATATTGATCATTTTTGGTAAGAAGATTTGACACCCCATGAGAACACGAAAAATCAATATAAATTACCGTTATTTGGGGGCTATACCAAAACGTGGACCGATTTTCCCCAATACCAACCATACTCGGAGTAATAGCAATGCCAGTGCAAAGCTCTATCAAAGCTCTATCTCAAATATTGCAATCTCTATCGTGATTTCAACAGACAGACGGGCGGACACGCATAAGTCAGCATAGAATTTTAGTCTGATCTAGAATAGATACTTTATGAGGTCTCCGCTGAAAATTTAATATACATTCTAACTTATGGTGGAGGGTATAAAAAACTACATGATAACAAACCATCTAACCATTAAAATAAGGAATATAAAACAATAGAGTTTGATACATTGATTACACATAGTAATATTTTTACCAAGCCTGTATTAAATTCGAAGATGGGGTCTATCGGGGAGTATTCATTTGCTCTTTGATAAAACCACATATGATATATAAACCGAATGATGAATCCTTTGTGGTCTAAAGTTTGGGGAGCTTCATATATATATACTTTAACCATAGATTTAGTGCCACTAATGGCCACAAACTGTCAATATTTAGGAAAATTATAAATTTAATAAAAAATGGTTCCACCTCCACACGAATCGGTAATTCCGTAGACATCCGCATAGCAAACACTTTCATTCATGTTTTAGTTTGATTTGCTTCCCCTTATTTTTCAAATTATTTATTACATTATTATCTATTACTTCATGACTTGCAAAAAATTAATGATTCTGTTGGCAAGGGGACCGACCCGGTTAACCCTTGCAAATAGGGTAATTATTTCGGAAGATAGTAAACGGACGGACATTAGTCACTCTATATATTAGGGCAGCCAAATTGTTTGCCGAATAAATCCAGCCCATGTCATGAATCAATGGACAATTTTAAGCAACTTTGGTGAAGGAACCATAGGTCTATCTCGATTTTCGATTCTCCAACTTTTCCCCTATAATATTATTTTGATTCAAAATTCGATTTTTTATTCATCGTTATATTATCTTTTTCATCATTTTTGGGGTCGAGAAATTCATTTCTGATCTTTATTTTTACCAATGACCACAGCCAGATAGCGTTTAGTACATATTTTAACTATTTTTCGTCTATTTCTGAGAAAACCGAATACATAAGGAAATCTAATTATGTTTGGGGTTAAAAACCCCCTGTGATGTTCAGAATTAAAAAAAAAAACACCAATTATTTTTTATGTTAATTGTGAAAAAATATTATCAACTAAATTGAAAGTAATGTGAAAATTTGTCATCTATCTAGAGAAGAAATGTGTAAAATTTATTTCTAACTACGTTCAATACTAAAACAAATAAATGTTAAACAGTTAACAAAGTCAGATGATCTACAATAAAGCAGGCAGAAAATCTAACACACAATACGTGAAGACTACACTATTACATATCGTAATTTTATGTTTTATTTTGGCGAAATTGAATTATTTTATGTCCATAGCTTAGATAGTAAAATATATATTTGATTTATTTTATATTTTTTTAGCATTAGCTTTAACTTGTATAACATTTATGTTATTTATATAGATAGATCTTTGGTAAAGTTCAAACGGTTTCTGTTTTTTTTAATTTCAGGCACTTGCATTGGAATAAAATTTATTTATTTTTATTATTTTATTTTTTTAGGTATATATATATTTTTTTTTGTATTTCGCTCCGTTTTGTTTTGCGTTGAGAAAAGCCCCTAAGAACGAGACGAGTGTAGTTAGAACAACAATTGCATTCATTCATTCATTTCACTGTCTTAATAATCATTACAACAATTTCAATAACTATTCAGGGAAATCGATTTTTCTGGATTACATTTCATGCAGTTTGCAATCCTGTAAAATATTTATTTAAAATGGTTTATATTTGTTTTTGGGTTTATTTTATGTTTTTTTTTTTTATTTATTAAATAAATTAAATAGATTTAAAAAATATTTTTTCTAATAATAATTTTTGACAATTTGTTTTCTTATGTGTGGTCAATGGATATGATGAACCTATTCAATACATTAAGCTAATTTAACCCTTTCAGTGTTTTGTCGAATATATTCCACATTTAAAAGTACTCTCTTTCTTTGCGATTTTTCGGTTATCCTATGTACCGTTACTATTGATGTTTTTGTTTTTGCTGAAAGACAGACGAAACTGTCCGAGGGTTAACATGAAAATTGCTATTTTTTTCTAAAGTGATTTTAAATAAAAAATTTTAGATTTTTATTCCGACAAAAATTTTTTTGACACTGAAAGGGTTAATAATGCTATAAAATATTTAATTAAAACAGTGATTTTTTAATTCGACACTTTTTGTCTGTTTCTAATAACCAACACCATTGTAATTATATATGAAGAGAACTCGAAATTATTGGTTAGTATTACCATTACCAGACTAGTCGCACGAATTATGAAATTTTACATGAGGTTCCGATTATGGTAAAATTTCGGCGATGTTCAGATGATATTTAGAGGATGGAATGTACCGAACTTTTTTATTTCTGTATTCTATTCTTGTCGCTCTAGAGGCCACTATTGTGAGCTGAACTTCACAATTTTTTAAATGCCCAAGGACATTGGGAATTTTGAATGGGGCGTTTGGCGGGTCTACTGTGCCAGAACTCAAGTTAACTTATGATATAACTGGTTTTCGGACGGCCGAGAATATGTCAATAACTGACAAAAACATTAATAATAAATTGGATATTGTGGATAAAAAATAAACGGCAAATCGAGTTTAGTTTGTTGAACTAAAATATGAAATATTACGACTTATTCTATCATCCATTTAAATTTTTTCTAATCTTATATTGCTTCATAAGCCTTTGAATAGAGTTGTGATAAAACCTATGTAACATATTTTGAAAATATCCCGTATTTAATTGTGTTTTTTGTGTGAAAACTAGCTTTTATATAAGAGCTGTATCCGATTTATGTCAAGTGAGACACTAAATCCATGGGTGTTGATTTGAAATATATATATATATATATACATATATATAAATTAATTGATGTACTTGGTGAATCCTTTAAAATATTTTTTTCTTAAAAAAAATCCACATCTTAAAAAATAAAGTTTGACAATTTTTATACCCTCCACCAAATTATGGAGGGTATATTAATTTTGTCATTCCATTTGTAACTCATCGAAAGGGATCCTATTAAGTATATATCTTGATCAGGGTGAAATTCTATGACGATCTAGCCATGTCCGTCCCTGTCCGTCTGTGGTAATCACGCTATCTTTTAAAGGAATTGAGATAGGCTGCTGAAATTTTGTATAGGGTTGTCTTTTGTCTCCAAGCAGGTCAAGTTCGAAAATGGAATATATCGGTCCACGTTTAGGCATAGCTCCCACATAAGGGTACCCCCCAATTTTCGGTATTTTGGGGTTCTTGAGCGCGTTTTTCAACCGAATTCGCTGAAATTTAATATATTGGGTTCTTACTGGGTACTAAATGTCTCCACAAAAAATTATAAATATAGGTCCACTTTTTCTGGTAGCCCCTATATAATGGTACCACCTAATTTTCAGTATTTTGGGTGTTTTTGATCGTATTTTTTCACCGAATTGGCTGTAATTTAGTATTTTGAGTTCCTAATAGGTACCAAATCTCTTCATAAAACATTATAAATATAGGTCAATTTTTTCGGATATCCTCCATATAAGGGTACCCCCCAAATTTTCGGTATTTTAGGGTTCTTGAGGGCGCTTTTCAACCGAATTCGCTGCAATTTGGTATTTTGTAGTCGTATATGTTAACAAATCTCCCTACCAAAAATTTTTAATATTCGCCCCTTTTTTGGGGTCGTTCCCCTTTTTTATATTATAATAGTTATATGATTTGTTCCGTGTTTGGGTTTGGTTCTAAGAGTCTATTGAATATAAATATATAGTTTATTCTGAGACTAGAAGTGGATTTTTTATATACCAAAATTAAGTTTCATGTTACTTTAATGCTGGGAAATGTCTTCGTAAAAAAATACAAGAACATTTTGATTTTTTGGTTCAAAATGTATGACTATATATTCGGTATATACATTATATATACAGATTTCTCTTGTTCAGTGACTTATGCTAAAAATTGATGGAGAATATTTTTGTCCCTTATACTATCCTTCTGACATCTTGTGGGAAAAATGGGTAAAAACTAGTTATTGTTTTTTAAGATTTTTGACGTTTAGACTGATTTTTGAGTTTTAGTCTATTCTGAGACTTATAGTAAAATTTTATGGCAAACATTTCTGTAGAATATTCTGAGCAGATTTAACCCCGTTTTGAATGAGTTTTCAATCACTCCTGGAAAAAAAATTAATAATAAATAACGAAAAGACCCCTTTAATGAGTCGGTTGAGGGTTAATGTTGTATAGCAAAATATTCCCCGATTTTTTATCAGTAATATTGCTGAAGACACTATATACCTAAAATGAAAGGATTTCATGAAATCATAATTCGAAAATTATAAAAATTCTAGAAAAGGGGGAATATGTCCCCCCTTCCGACGTAAACTTTCAAAACGCCGATACATGTCTTCTTTTTTAGCCCCTCTTTCATAATTGTTGGAATTTCCCGGTAATTATCAAAAAAATTCAAATTTGTCGCACAGTGTAATTAACCTTATATATATATATGCATATATATGAACTGTAACCCGCATATAGGCCTAACACCTGTGTGGGAGGTACCAGAAGGAGTGGACCGATATTCCCCATGTTGAAGCATGAACTAATTCTGGAAGAAATAATAAGATGGGCAAAGTTTGGATGAAATCAAATTTTTTTGAAACAAATTTGGTCCAAAGAAAGATGGGGTCTGGGACCAATATTTAGAACCATAATCGTCGGTATGGGTACACTAAATGTCGGTATAGGTACACTTGTGGTATGTTCCCTACATTTTTTTTTTTTTTTTTTGGAAATATTAAAATTTTAGTTTATCCGGAAAATAGTTTTCAATATTATTATTTTAATATATCTTTAATATTATATACATTCGTCAGATCCGGAAAAAAATATTTTATAAATTTGAATCCTGTTGTGGATACCAAAAAATATATTTTAATAAAGCCTTTGGTGCATCGTCAACAACTGATGAAAACATTGAAGCAATGTATGACTATGATATTGATCCCAGTGGAAACTTCTACAAGAGTCAAGACAGAAAAAACAGCTCCATGATAACGAACCATTTTTTGTGTGAGTTTCTTCCGGACTATCGTATTCATCGGTTTTGGCCCTTGGTGATATTTCCCTCTTACCAAAACAGTAGACAACAATGCAAGAAAGACAAAATGAAAAAGGAGCTATTGACAGTAAAAAACGTGGTTCAGAATCATTTCGAGGATTGAAAATATCACTGGCAAAAGGATATTATATCTGAGGGGGATGGCATTGAAAGGGACACAAGATAGTTATTTACGAATTAAAAACCTAAAAAAATTAAGATAACGGTTTGTTTATCAAACTTCGTACGCCCTGACTCTAATACACATTTTGAAGCTTAAATACAGGAAAATAGAGCAACATAGGATTTCCAAAATTTAATATATATGGACCGTTAACATGACGGACATAATAGTGTTGGTTATGAACAGTTTCCTAAGGCACATATCACATTTTTTTTTTCAAAGTGTCAACTAAAAATCACATTTATTATTTCTTTAATAAAAACATTTTAAAAATTAATAATAAATAACTAATTAAATATTAAAAAACACTAATGCAAACTTATTTATAATCAATATTTATTTTGCTCAATAACAATAATATTTGAATACTTAGAAAAAACTTTATTGAGAAATGTATTAAAATCGGCATGCTTAACATTTAAACAGTTGTTTAAAAAATTATGAAATATTTCGAAATCATTTAGTAAATACAGCTTTAATAAATTTTTTTAATATTGTAAATATCCAATCAATAGAGTAACAATCAGGGCATGCTATTAAATAAAATTTTATTTTGGTATTTTTACATTCAGGGGGGAAAACATATATTTTCACTACTTATTAAATGTATATGACAAATTAAAGCAGTCAATATATAAACTAGTATTTTATATAAAATATATAAAAATAACACAGATAATGGAAAACTAACAAACTAAAATAATGTCAAAAGTTTGCAACACAATTATTTCAGATTTAAATCTTTAGATAAGTTTGGTTGTTTTTTTTAACCGAAGCAAAGGATTTTGGTTCTTAATTTTGTCGTTTACTTTTTCAATTCATTTTCCAGCTGTGCACACAGTTGTCATACTTGCGCTTAAAGATCTCCTATCTAAAATTTGAAATATGGGTCAATTTTTGACATAACTCATATGTAAAGGTCCCAGTCCATGTTATGTGTTTCTAAAGTTTTCAAAGTCGATGATATCTTTTCCAATAATTATTTTAGATTGAGGTTCTAATATCCGTAATATATTCAGATTTTCGGATAATGCATTCTGTTGGGAAAATTTAGATTTTCGAATGAAATATTATACATTTTGCCTCGGAATTATTGTGCAGAATCATATTTATAAACCAGAATCATATTTATAAATCAGACTATATGATACAGTCGGACGGGGCCGACCATATGATACCCTACACAACTTCCACGAAAAACTAACTTTCTGTGGATCTATATTCTGAGCTTGGGCAATATTTCGCGATTTTTGAACCATCTGGACCATCTAGAGACCGACAATTATTACTAATGTTCAGTACAGCCCTTCTAATTAATTGTCAAAATTCCCTTCCCTTGTGTTGTGATCTTCTTATTCCCATTGGAGCCTATAGATCGACTCGAAAAAACACAAAAAATTAAGTTTCGGTCCACTTCATAACAATATAATTATCTGATCGTCACCGAAAATTGTAGGCGTTATCCTTGACCATAACTGGAACTTCATGGAACATTTTAAAGCATCAGCGCTATATTTCCGCCCTCTAGTTACCACACTAGAGGGCGGAAATATAGCGGTTATATAGGGTTACTAAATAAAATCTGAATACATAAGCATCTATAAATATTTATGTGTAACTCCCACATCTGAGTACATACGACCATATATTTGGTATCAATTTAAAGGTCAACCACTGCCCTTGGATGTACCAAAAACTTTTCGGGTCTATGTCCTTCAGGGGTAAATCTACACTCTATAGAATACACATTTTGTAATTTTTCACACAAAAGTCAGGGTCCATTTGACCCGCTAAATATTGACCGATCCTTATCAAAACAGGCATGCTTATTTTTTGGCCCGATCCCCTTCTCTATGTAAAAATTCGCTATGTTTGGGTCATAATTGCGGCCTCTAGAGCGACCAGAAAAACCGATGAAAATTAAGTATTTGGTCCATTTCATCCCCTAAATATTAACCGATCTTTCCGAAAAACAATAGGGGTCTTCATTGGACAGAACCCATCCTACATGTAAAATTTCGTGAAGATTGGTCAATAACTGTGGCCTGCATCGTGTTTACAAATTATAATGGACAGACGGACAGACGGAAGGACACACATGTCTAGATCGACTCAGCTAGTCGAGATAGGACGATCGGTATACATAAAGGTGGGTCTAGGACCAATATTTCGCGGCGTTACAAACTCTTGGGGCTGCACAAAGCTATAATACCCTGACAACATAGTTGTGTGGGGTATAAAAATGCCTTTAACATCTACAATTAACGCTGAAATGATTTGTGTTGCTTTTAACTAAAATAATATTACTCATAAATATTAAAAAAAAAAAATAAAAACATTTATATATTTATTTCTCTATAAGGCACAAGCCATACATTTTTTTGTTAATATACTAATAAAAAAATAAAACACTAACAACAATTTCCAATTAAAACAACTCAATTTTAATAATTACTATTTTTGTTTTGTTACTTAATATTTAGAAAATTGTGTGTTTTGTGTTAGGATGAAGGGTTCTGGTGGCCAGATTTTGATAGAATAGTTGGAAAAGATTAAAAGTGATTTGAATTGTTTTTTTTTCAATTGGTAATTTCGTTTTTGTTTTGGGGAGGGAGGGAGTTACATATGTTATTTGTTTTGCTATATTTGATTTTTTTTTTTTTGCACTCACTCTTCCTTTGTGGGGAATTTCTCAGCATAGACCCTTGACGATTTATTGCAGGCATTATCACAGCATGGACAATACCAATAGCTGAGAACGCCAATAGATAAGGCAAACAAGACCGTCGGTATGATCAGTGACAGCAACAAGTGAACCAAATTATTTTCCCATGAATAACGGCCAATAACCACCTCAGGATAGGCACGACTGTAATAGCAGGGGAATGGTTCTCCAATGTGTGAAAAACTGAAACACCAACAAAAAAATTAAAATCAAAATTTCAAATTTTCAATAATTGCCATGAAAGTCCATCATACCCATACTGCTGGGCAAAGACACTGCAATTTGTGGTTGGGGGATAACCACATCCTTCCGAATTTATAAGAAACCGGGTAAAACTAACATCCCATATAACGGTTTCCAAATCACGGGGATTTTTCTCCCATTCATGGAATGGTATTCGGGTATAATTAACATACAATTGGTGACATCTATTTGGAGAAAAGAAATACTTAATATGAATTTTTTCTAAATATTGTATACAATTTTTAACTTACTTGTTGGGTGATGATGTACAGCCCTCTCGACATGAGCTCCAGGTACAATTTTTAATGCCAGCAGCCTGAATATGTTCAATGACAATGCATGTGACCGGCACTGGATCATAATCGGCAATTATCGTTGATATAGCGGGATCAACAACGAATGGTATTAAAAATAGAAATGTAAAAACCGACAATATAGCTGTGGTACCTGTAAAAGAGACAAAAACAAAAAATGTCATAAAATTACCCCTTTAAACTAAATTTAGTTTTTTTTCGGTAAATATAAGTTCCCTCAAATGAAAACAATTATGAAAACAATTATACAACTAGTTAAATCTGGAGGAAATGAGGAAGAAAACTGACTCCTAAATGAAGAACTCCTGAATGATAAGTATATGGTACAGGGCCTAAATAACCCAGTATCTGCGGGTGTTGTTGATCTGGCCATATGTCAAACCTCATCGACATCCTACGATCGTGAGCTGACAATTCCTACATATCGCTAATTTGCTGCAAACCCACATCCAATCATGTCCGTCCGTCTGTCCGTCCGTCCATGTACTTTTGTGAGCAAAGTACATGTCGCATTTATGATCCGAATTCGATGAAATTTGGCACAGCCTATTGATTTGGCCCAAGGACGAACCCTATAGCAATTGGGAAAAATCGGTTCAGATTTAGATGTAGCTCCCAAATATATTTTCGTCCGATTTTAGGTAAATGGTGCACCAAAGTCCCTGAAAATCGTTAGATTTGCACGAATTTTAGCATAGCGAACTAAATTAAGGCGACACTGATGTGTGCTAAATTTCGGAAAAATCGGTTCAGATTTAGATATAGCTCTCATATATAGTTTCGCCCGATTTTAGGTAAATGGTCTACCAAAGTCCCTATATATCTTTCGATTTGCACGAAATATGGTATAAACTATTGAGTTAGGTCTAGAATGATGTGTGTTAAGTTTCATGAAAATCGGTTCAGATTTAGATGTAGCTCTCATATATAGTTTCGTCTGATTTTAAGTAAATGGTGCACTACAGCCCCTGAAAATGATTAGATTTGCACACATTTTGGCATAGCGACCTGAATTAAGTGTAGAATGACGTGTGATAAGTTTCGTGCAAATCGGTTTAGATTTAGATATAGCTCCCTTATATAGTTTCACCCGATTTTAGATAAATGGTGCGCCAAAGTCCCTGCAAATCTTTTGATTTGCATAGCGTACTAAATTAAGTCTAGAATAATGTGTGCAAAGTTCCGTAAAACTCGGTTCAGATTTAGATATAGCCCCCCTATATATTTTTGTTGCATTTTATGTAAATGCTGCACCAAAGCCCCCTATATCTTTAGATTTTGGCATAGCGTATTGAATTACGTCTAGAATGATGTGTGCAAAGTTTCGTGAAAATCGGATCAGATTTACAAACACCTCCAATATATATTTTCGTACGATTTTAAGTAAATGGTGCACTAAAGACCCCTAGCTAGGCCGATTGACACAACGTACTGAAGTTAATATAAATTAATCTCTGGCAAGTTTCCTTGAAATCTACGTCCTTTAGGATACATATGCAGAATATACCCAAAGTGGTGAAGGGTATCATATAGTCGGCCCAGTCCTACTTTACTACTTTCCTTGCTGGTTTATTTATGTCGGTCTTGGAATCTGTAGTCGTGGTTATATCTACATCCACGCAACCATCAGGCAAAAAAAAAAATATAAAATCAATAACCACCGAGGAAGAAATTACTACGAGTCTGAGTAAGAATGTAAAACTGGCATAACCATCTTAAAATGTCGGAGGATCAAAGACACTGATAAGAAGGCGGAAGAATGGAGGAAGGATACTAACAAGCTCACAACAAGAAAAAGCAGCAACCGACCAGATGAAACTTCTTCAAAAGCAGTAAAAAGGGTTAAGTTTCCAGAAGAGGAGAAAAAACCGATGCAACCAAAAATTAAACGTGACTGCCACTAGAATCCATAGAATAAGAGCGGCAAAGTTGACTCTAGCATCCTGAAGGCGAGTGAAGCCTTAGAATATATGTAAAGTCCGAGAATTCCAAAAGGACTAATCGGACTGCACGAAAGAAGAAGTCGGCAGCAATAACTGCCAAAAGAAACCTTGACAAATCTGAAAGCTAGTGTCTTTTCCCCACAGGAGACAAACAAACTAAATCTCATGTTAGTATTCAGAAAATTGGGGGAACCTAAGAGACGATCACCGACTCTCAAGAATACCGTATACTGGAGCGCTATTTACTTTCTCTTCGAAGCAACTGTACTAAAACAGGGGGTGGGTATATTTTCGAGGTCAAAAATCCCTTGGAGGAAAGTTGTCCTATTCGTGAAAGTTGTCCTATTCACTTAAAGAGAAATCTGCCTTCGATAACCCCAGGGTGTTGGGTGAGTTTGGATACACAGGAAGTCATTGTAGAGACTGCATGCATGTCGCAAAACATCACTATTAAAAGCAACTTGGACAAACAACGCCTTTCCTAACTGAAAACGCCCATAGATCCTGACCCACTTCACTTAAAGGGAAATTTGCGACACATATATTGACGTTAATTTGGTGGACGCCCCCGTATCCGCTTAGAAGTTAATGCTAAAACATTGATCTACATTGAACATTATTTTGCGAACAAATTTTTGTACAATTTAACAACCTAAAATGAAAAGGACTTAGGTTCCTAAATATGTCTGAAATGGGTTGGGACCTTCTCTTGAAAGCAATGTCAGAACATGAACCTATACTGACAATTTTTTTCGAAGAAGAGGTTTAAGATTTATTGTTGATCAAATCGGATATTCATTTGACTTCAAATTAAATTTAAAATTTTATAAAATATTGACCATTTGTGGGGGAGGTACCAGAAAGAGAGGACCGGCGGGTATCATCTTCACACTTGATCTAGGCTTGGTAATGATAATAGGTTGTGTAAATTTTGGTTCAAATCGGACAATCCTTTCGCCTAATATTGAATTTATATACATTTAAAAATTTGATCATTTGTGGGGAAGATATCAGATGGGGCAGAGCAATTTGTCCCATATACGAACTAGATCTTAGATTGACAAAGATAAGAGGTTGTGTAAAGTTTGGATCTAATCTGACATTGCATTAGCCTGATGTTGGATTTATAAATATTGAAAATTGTAACCATTTATAGAGGGGGTATCAGAAAGGCTGGACCAATGGGACCCATCTTCGATCTAAGATTGTGCAAAGTTTTTTTTTTGTAATCGGACATTTTATGAACTTAGTATTGAATTTATAAAAATTGCAAATTTTTGACCTTTTGTGGACGAGGTACCGGAAGAAGTGAACCAATGGGTTCTAACTTCTGAATTGGTCTAGGTGGTAATCGGATAGTTCGATTGCATAATACTATACAATTAATTTTCAGCAAAATTTTGAACATTTTGCGGGGGTGGTACCAGTGGACCGATTTTCCCCATTTCCAAATTTGAATTAAGTTTGGAAGAAATATTACGATGTGTAAAGTTTGAATGAAATGGGTAAATCCTTTCGAGACTTATCGTGCGCTTTAGCCAGACAGACGGACCGACATTTGCAAATCCAAATCCAAGTTGCTGGAAACGGATTTGGTCCAAAGAAAAATGGGGTCTAAAACCAAATGTTCGATGAAGTACATTGTCGCCGTATTAAAATGTATATACCCTCATTAGCCATAAGGAGGAGGATATAAAATTGGATTGGGACCTTCATGTGTAGAGATGGACAGTGGGTAAATACCCAAAGGGGAAATACCTGGTAAATTGGAAATACCCTATACCCTAACATCTTACACCCCATTTCCGGGTTTCTGTTATCAAATCGATTTAAAAACGTGGGTAAATACATGGGTAAATAAGCAAGTATAAACCCATTAACTGGCATACCACTTGACATATGCGCAAAATTTTGGTTTGCATGTTTTTAATGATAAAACCAGTAAAGAAAATAGTAAAGTCGGACTGGGCCGACTATATCATACCCTTCACCACTTTGTGTATATTGCGCATATGTATCCTTACATTTGCATGTCAATCGATAAATAAATTTAATTTCATTCGGGCAGATTTGGAGTTGTCTGGTACCATGGGACAAATTTATGGAAAACGTTTTATAGCAAAATTGATACACGCTATTCGGTACGCCGCACTGTTAAAAATTTAATTTCAATCAGATACCCGTTCGAAATACATATGGAAGCTATGGCTGCATCTGCACCAATTTCAACAAAAGGCAATAACGTCATTCAAGTCCGAATTTGATACATTGTTCAAAATTTCGTGTTAATCGGACAAACATTAGGAGTTTGGAGCGCCATATGGGAGCTATATATAAATCGGAACCGATTTTCATGAAACTTAATATACATCATTCTAGACACAATTCAGTACGATATGCCAAATTTCGTGCAAATCGAGGGATATATAGGGACTTTGGTGCACTATTTACCTAAAATCGGACGAAACTATATATGGGAGCTATATCTAAATCTGAACCGATTTTCGCGAAACTTAATACACACCGTTCTAGACTCAGTTCAATACACTGTGCCAAATTTCGAGCAAATCGAAGGATATATAGGGACTTTGATGCTCTAATTACCTAAAATCGGACGAAAATATATATGGGAGCTATATCTAAATCTGAACCGATTTTCACGAAACTTAATACACACCATTATAGACTCAATTCAGTACAATAGGATTCGCCAAATTTCATCCAAATCGGATCATAAATGGGCTTTGCACTGTGCCCTGGGTCCATGATTTAATATAGCCCCAATTTAACCGTCGTTTCCTTTTGCCCCCCCCCCCCCCCCCCTTTTTAGGTTATTTTTGCCTATTAGCCACATTTAACAATAAAATTGGCTTTAATTTGGCACAGAGAGTTCTCTATGGGTGCCATGCACAAATTTATCGATGAAGGTCAACGTTTTCTGGTAGCCCCCTTACAAAGGTACTACTATTTTACCCAAAAATTGGATATAAACTCATTAACTGGTGAACCACTTTATATTGACAGCCAAAATTTGGCTCATATGTTTTTAATGACAAAACTAATACTGGTATGGAAAAAGAGGTCTCTGGGTCCAAGTTTTGATATAGCCCCCATATAACCGTACCTCCTGATTGAAAGTATTTTTGTCTATTAAACACATTTTACCATCAAATTGGCTGTAATTTGGCACAGATAGTTCTTAATGGGTATCAAATATCCACGCAATAATTTACAAACGTAGGTCCACGGTTTCTCGTAGCCCCCATATATAGATACCTCCTTTTGAGTATTTACCCCAAAATGGGTATAAACTCATAAACTGGCGAACCACTTGACATAGGCGGCCAAAATTTGACTCACATATTTTTAATGTCCTAACATAAGGTGTTCTATATCCTCTGTAAATGTCGCATCACACTTACCCAAACATACTGATGTATAGAATTTGGCCTTTTCCAAAATACTTTCAATTTCCAAATCGATTTTATTGCTCTTAACATTGGCCGATGACTGATTTAGCGACGTGCGACTGGAACGGCTGCTATGCAGACTGGCCTTACTGCCACCGGTGTATGTGTGATTGTGAGCCGATATTGTCGGACTGGTCGGTAGTGACGACAGGATTGTGTTGGCGGTATTACTCTTCTTCATGATGGCGAGAATTGGCGACGGCGACGACTTTAAATGAATTACTTTGTCTGTCTATGAGTGTTTAGATGGTGTATGGAATTAAAACAAATTGTATTTCGTTTTTTTTTCTTTTCAATTTCAATTTAAAATTTTGCTAAAGCCTTATCGTTTTTATTTATTTATTATTTTTTGAAAATTTTATTCTTTATTTGTTTTTAAGCTTTCCAAGCATAATCCAAGTTTAATATAATTTTTCTAGTATTTCTTTTTTTTGAGATAATAATAATTTTTTTGATGTATGTATTTGTGTGTGTGTTTGTTTATAGGTTATAATTTTTTGTTAGCGTTTTATATCCCTAAGAGGAACGACACAAAGGTGGCGGGGAGAGGATCTTATATTACATTTAATGAGTAAGGGTTGCCAAAAAATATTTTCAATTGTTTTTCTGTTGATGGTTTTTGTTTTTTTTCTAAATATTCTAGAATTATTTATTTTTTTTTATTTTAATATTGTTTACAGAAATTGTGGACTTGTTTCCCTTTTTGCCTTTTTATATTAAGGTATAATTACTGTATCTCCTTGTTAATTTTTTCGAGTTGATAAGTTTGACTTAATCCTGTAGATGCTGCCTATTATTAATTAATTTATTTAATTGTTATTTGATTGTATTCTAAATCCTTTCTTTAGTTGGTTTTTTTTTAGAGAATATTGCCTATTTATTTCAATATTTTATTGTTGTTGTTGCTGCTGGTTTTTGGTTGGTTGTGAAGGAGAGTTTAATGTTGAAAAATTGTTCCATGTATTGAATTATTTTTTTGTTATTTATAAATGTCCTAGACCTTGATCACGCATCCCTCTAAACTGCTTTTTGATATTGTCAAAGTGAGTGTATGTGTGTGGGTATGATTGTAAGAGAATTTGTATGTGTTAAGCTATGATTTTTTCCTGGTGTCTCTGCTGTAGAAAAAAACTTTTTTGGGTTTTGAGATTTTGATATTGCTTGTTGTTGAAGTCTTTTCTAAATTGGTGCTATTATTGAGAATTTGTGTGTGTGTGTGTGTGTGTGTTTGAGACAAATAAACTATTCCTTTCAATGAATGTCTCTGAGCAAAATATGCGAACAAATATTCTCTTAATTGAATAAGAAAAACTGAGTCACTTAATTGCTGTTTTCATTAAATTATTTGCAAAAGCTAAAATTTGATTTTTTCGGATTTCT
Source organism: Musca vetustissima (assembly GCF_032173495.1). Lineage (NCBI taxonomy): Eukaryota > Metazoa > Arthropoda > Insecta > Diptera > Muscidae > Musca > Musca vetustissima. The sequence goes on from NW_026888898.1 coordinate 71,235, forward strand.
TTTTAATTTTCTTCTGGGGAGGGAAATTTATAAAAAAGGCAAACCACTTTCGCGTTCGGCACAATAAGTTCGTTTACTACTTTGAATTTATATAGTTATTTTTTTCTGCGAAATCTGGAACTACTATAAAATCCTCCTTCTCTAATAAAATCTTTATTAATTTTCTTCAACTTAAAAAGGTATTTTTTTCCTGTTAGCCTTTTATTCTGTTGTTGTAATATTTAATATAGACTTAGTTGTAACTAATTGTTGTTGCTGTTGTTGTTTTTAAAACGCATTACAAAAAAGAAAACCTGGTTTGCTGTTAGTTGTTGTTGTCGTTTTAATTGTTTACACACATCATAAAAATTGTTGCTTTTGTTTTGTCTTCTTTGAATTGTTTTGAACTTATTATTGTTTTTATTGACGAATTAGTAAATAAATTTTATTGCAATGCAAATATGCCGGGCTGATGAACTGGACTGTCTTCTTGTAGTAGAGGAATGCCTGCAAAAAAATGATGAAAAGAAAGAAAAAAACAGAGACCATTATTAAAAAAAAGTGGATAATTTACAATAAAAACCAGTAAGTAAAGTATTAAAGTCGGACTGGGCCGACTATATGATGCCCTTCACCACTTTGGGTATATTCAGCATATGTATCTATATCTGAAGCGATTTCAAGGAAACTTATCAGAGATTAATTTATATTAACTTCAGTACGTTGTGTCAATCGGCCTAGCTATGGATCTTTAGTGCACCATTTACTTAAAATCGGACGGGAATATATATAGATGTGTATGTAAATCTGAACCGATTTTCACGAAACTTTGCACACATCATTCTAGATTTAATTCAGCACCTTATCCCAAAATCGAAATATATATGCGGACTTTGGTGCACGGGCGAAACTATATATGGGAGCTATACCAAAATTTCGTGCAAATCGAAAGATTTTCAGGTACTTTGGTGTACCATTTACCTAAAATCGGGCGAAACTATATATGGGAGCAATATCTAAATCTGAACCGATTTCCACGAAACTTAGCACACGTCATTCTAGACTTAATTTAGTACGCTACGCCAAAATTCGTGAAAATCGAAAGATTTGCAGAGATTTTGATGGAACATTTACCTAAAATCGGGCAAAACTATATATGGGAGCTACATCTAAATCTGAACCGATTTGCACGAAACTTATCACACGTCATTCCACACTTAATTCAGTACGCTGTGCCAAAATTCGTACAAATCTAATGATTTTCGGGGACTTTGGTGCACCATTTACCTAAAATCGGGCCAAACTATATATGGGAGCTATATCTAAACCTGAACCGATTTTCCCGAAATTTAGCACACATCATTGTCGACTTAATTCAGTACGCTATGCCAAAATTCGTGCAAATCTAATGATATTCAGGGAATTTGGTGCACCATTTACCTAAAATCGGGCGAAAATATATATGGGAGCTATATGTAAATCTGAACCGATTTTCATGAAACTTAGCACACATCATTCTAGACTTAATTTAGTACGCTATGCCAAAATTTGTGCAAATCGAAAGATTTTCAGGTACTTTGGTATACCATTTATCAAAAATCTGGCGAAACTATATATGGGAGCTATATCTAAATCTGAACCGATTTTCACGAAACTTAGCACATATCATTCTAGACTTAATTCAGTACGCTATGCAAAATTTCGTGCAAATCGAAAGATTTTCAGGTACTTTGGTGTACCATTTACCAAAAATCGGGCGAAACTATATATGGGAGCTATATCTAAATCTGAACCGATTTTCACGAAATTTTCACGAGGGTTCGTCCTTGAGCCAAATAAATGAGTTGTACCAAATTTCAGCCAAATCGGGTTATAAATGCGACCTCTACATCAACAGACGGACGGACGAACGGACGGACATGCATAAATCGACCCAGAAAGTGATTCTATGCATATTCTCAAAAGGAACCATGGGTCTATCTCGATTCATTTTGCCTGTTACAAACATATGCACAAACACATAATACCCTGTACCACAGTGTGGTGAAGGGTATAAATACAGATTTTACACTGTGCAACAAAACAGAAAACTGTGTTTTTTTTTTTTTAATTTAGATGGACTATTTCTATTAAACGTTCGTTCGAATACATATACATTTAATTATTATTATTTTTGTTTTTTTTTTTTTTAATCACAAAAACCCTTTGTTGCACAGTGTTTTTAATAAATTTGTAAAATTAACATATTGAATTAAATAGATTACACATAGTTGTAGTCATCATTTTAATTTCAATGAAATTACTTCATTTTTTTTTTTCTTGAGTGTGAAACTTTAGATATGTTCAAATTGATTGAATATTTACAGCCCAAAATTTGTGCTTTTATGCGAATAATAACTATAATTAAATATATTGTAGTGAATAAAACTGACGACAAAATATTCAAATACCCATACAATCTGAACATATCTCTTTGGTTTCATACGCAAACATATTTTTCGAATACGCCGTCATTATTATGTATATAGAAGGTTCGTTTTTAAAGAAAATGTTTTTTTTTATGAAAAACCTACTTTTCCTTAAAAACTACCTCGTCGTTTGATTATTCAAGGGAAATACACTTCGGTTATTGCGCTAGAAAATATGGGCATTCATTAATTTCGCATTCAAAAATTAATTTTGACCAAAAATTACTAATAATATACCATATTATCTATCTGTGTATTTTCCTTGATACATCCATTTCAAATATCGTATATACTATTAAGGTTTTATTACATCAAAAGTGTTGTGTTTAAGCAAGTAGCGTCTATTGGGTTTTAAAGCGTATTTATATACATGGTTATGGTTTCAAATTGTAACGAAATATATTAAATTATTCAATATACCAATTGATTATTTCTTCCACTTGTTGGTAATTACACTGTGCAAAAAATGCATAAATATGATACATTCGTATGTATGAATATGTTACACTCCATTTCAATTTTGAATCACATCCAGAATATGTTTTTTATTTTTTATTTGCATTTCGAAACCTTTCATTTGAAATATAAATCAACTTATTGTAGGTTATTCAAAACATAACGAAATTATATGTTTAGAAATTTAAATGAAATTATTTGAATTACAAATCGAATAATAAAAGTACTACTATAGTAATCCCAAATACACCTTTTCCAGATGCAATTCAAAACATTTCAATTGTAGCGTCAATTATTCTATTCAGAATTAACATTTTTCTGGTTTCAAATTATCCCTTTTATAATGCAAATTTCCAAAGGTTTTCAATATATTTTTTTTTAATCAAACATGATATCAAACATTTTTTTTAGGCTTTCAATATATTTTGAATAACAACATAGTAAATGTATCCTTTTAGATTTTTAGTATGTAATGTCCTAGATTTAACCAATTAGGAAACGACATATAAAATTTCACGTCCGAAGATGGCACCCACCTTATCAGAGATGCTAAACGCTTTGCTAAAAATAAATTTTATTGGTTTAGTACAAGAAAAAATATTTTTTTCGTCCTCGAAAATGCATTTATAAGTCCTTGATTTTTTTAATCCACTCATTTATGAGTCCTTGAAAAAATATTTTTTTTTATTCACGCCTCTATAATTCCTTGAAAAAATACGTTTAAAAACCCACGCCTCTAAAAGTCTTTGGAATTATTTTTTAATCCACTCCTTTATAAGTTCTTGAAAAGGTATTTTTAACCCTCTCCTCTATAAGTCATTGAAAAAAATATTTTTTTAATCCACACCTCTATAAGTCTTTGAAAAAAATATTTTTTGAACTACGCCTCTATAAGTGCAAGAAAATATATTAATTGTTTCAATCCATGCCTCTATAAGTCGATTAAAAAATATTTGTTCTTTTAAATCAACGTCACTTTAGGTTCTTGCAAAATTATTCGTTTAAATCTACGCCACTATAAGTCCTTGATAATGTGTATATTTTTTAAATCGTAGCCTCTATAAATCTTTAAAAAAAGAAATATATTTTTTTAATTCACGCATTTATAAGTCTTTGAATAAAATGTATTTTTTTAATCTACATCTCTAGTCTATGAAAAAATATTTTTTTAATCCAAGTCTCTATACGTCCTTGAACAAATATTTTGTAATCCACTCCTCTTTAAGTCCTTGAAGAAATATTATTTAAAAAAATCCACGCATCTATAAGTCCTTGAAAAAAATATTTTTTTTTTTTTTTTTGAAGTCTATGAAAAAATATTTTTTAATCCAAGTCTGAACAAATATTTTTTAAGTCCTTAAAAAATATATATATATATATATATATATATTTTTAATCAAGAGTTTTTGAAAAAAAAATTTTTTTTAATCCACGCCTATATAAATATTCGAAGAAATATTTTTTTAAATATTTTTCGTGCAAATCGGAAGATATATGTGGACTTTGGTGCACCATTTACATTAAATCGGACGAAAATATATATGTGAGCTATATCTAAATCTGGACCGATTTTCACGAAACTTGACATACATCACTCCAGGCTCAATTCAGTATGTTGTGCCAAATTTTGTGCAAATAGAAGAATATGGACTTTGGTGCACCATTTGCATGGAATCGGACGAAACTATATATGGGGGCTATATTTAAATCTGAACCGATTTTCATATTTTTTAAATATTTTTCGTGCAAATCGGAAGATATATGTGGACTTTTGGTGCACCATTTACATTAAATCGGACGAAAATATATATGTGAGCTATATCTAAATCTGGACCGATTTTCACGAAACTTGACATACATCACTCCAGGCTCAATTCAGTATGTTGTGCCAAATTTTATGCAAATAGAAGAATATGAGGACTTTGGTGCACCATTTACATGGAATTGGACGAAACTATATATGGGGGCTATATCTAAATCTGAACCGATTTTCAAATTTTTTAAATATTTTTCGTGCAAATCGGAAGATATGTGTGGACTTTTCGTTATGCCAAATTTGGTGCAAATCGAATGATATATAGGGACTTTGGTGCACCATTTACATGAAATCGGACGAAACTATATATGGGAGCTATATCTACGTGACAGACATCACTCTAGGCCCAATTCAGAACGTTATGCCAAATTTCGGCATAACGTTTGCTATTCAATGTCAATTCCAAATACCAAATAGCAGTCAATTCTGTTAAAAAAATTTCCCAAAAAAGGAGTTTTCGAATTAGAAATGAGAAAAAAAAATATTTGGATAAAAATTCGATTTTATATTGCAAATAATGGTTCGACATTATATACATTTTTGCGCACAGTGTAACATTTTTATTTAACATTATAGTGTACAATATATATATAAAATGACTATATTTATTTCAAAATATGAAAAAAGCATTTTGCGTAAAATCTGCCAATTATTCGGCAAGTACCAATTGTTTCTTTACAGAATGAAGCATTTCTTTGTAATTTGTTTCGGCATTTTGAGAGGTTTTTATTAAAAGCGTTATATGTATTGTAGAAAAGCAGCGAATTAGAATGTAACTAATATAATAATTATATTGCTCTATTTTGTTTAATTAAATTCAGTTGCTATTTATTTTGTCAAATGGTGTTTCTAATTTAAACTAAGAAAATGCATCTAAGCCGTTTTTTGTTGTTATTTAATATAAAATTGCAATTTTAACTGAAAATTGGTTTGCTTTTCAAGACTAGAAGCTTTGGTTTGTTTATAATTGTGGACAATAACTTACCGTTTGTCCAGGACTTAAACAAAAATACAATTATTATTATTCTGAAAGAGAAGAGCTCATCAAAAATAGATGATTATTTGGCCAGATGCAATAATTCTTGAATAGTTTAATTTAGTTAAATATATGTATGTTACCTTCGAATATTAAAATAGGAAATTATTATAAGAAGATTACATAGAATTAAAATATTTGCAATATTTAGGTATATTTACTTTAAATTAGATTAATATTGATGTTTCAGTATTTTGTCAAAGAAAAGTGTATTTTATTCACAGCTCAGACGACAATTCAATTCAACAAACAATTTTATTTGGTGAGTGAGATATTTGATATATATATTTTTTCTTGCTCTCTCGAAAAACTTCGTCTGAAATAATACATTGCTACGATCAAAATCATGAAAACAAGCGATAACACAACCGCCTTCACCAACAGCTGAAACGATACTGATCGGTGGTTGTTTTCTTTTACGAACGTTTGTCGTTATTGTTGTTGCCGTTTTGAGCATTCTCGAGAACTCGGGAATGTTTGTTTTCATTCGTGAGAGAATGTCAGAAAGAATTTCAACCAGGGATGAAAAATTTGAAAAGGTACCAAAAGAGTACTTTTTGTAATAAAAGAGTACTTTTTCAAGAAAAAAATTTATTCAGTTTCATAATGATCGATTTTCAAAATATCATCACTTAGTCTATCTTTCTGGCGGTAATAATATAAGATTTCTTGCTTCTTTCGATTGCATTTGGATATGTATGCTATTGACTAATTTTAATTTCACTACCTCTTTCTCGACAGTCAATATACCCAAAATTAACATGAATTTCAGTTCCAAAGAGCTCTTGAAATTATTGAAGTAATCACGAAGTCTATAAATGCGATCAATTTGCCTACCTCAGGAGATAGCACAGAGTATGCCAAATTGAGTATCTGACAAACATATCCTGTTAAAAAAGATAGGAACTGATAAGTTATTTAATGTTTGTAATTATAATTATAAACAGTTATCAGTTGTGCAATCACATCAATATCTTTATCTGCAATACTTTTGCCGGTGAAATCCATAACAAATTCAAATCCATATATATATTTATATATATATATATCATGGTTTAATGTAGGATTGGAATGGTACTAAAATGGTCACGGGCGTACTACGGTACTTTTTGGGTAAAAAGGTACTGAAAAAAGTGCTGTTGTACTGAATTTTCCATCCCTGAATTCAACCACGAAACGAACGAACGTTGTTGTGTGCTCTCATTCTTTTGGCGAAGAATTTATCGCCATAAATTCATTCTTAAAAGAATGTATGTTGAACCATTCGCAAGCGAATTTTTGCTCACCCTGCTAGCAAATGACACCATATTTTCCTGCTCTTTTCACACTGCTCTTCAGTAAGGTTTGACATTTCATATTGCAAAGATATACGAGTCAACTACAAGACGAAAAATTTAAAAGTTACTACCAAAGTTCGGAGGAGACAGTGGGCTCGACGTTAAGAATCCCGAGTTCAATAATTATCCTTGCAGATCAAAAATTGAGTGTCTAGTGGTTAAAAAAAGTTGAATCCACAGGCACACAAAAAATGTCCTAGTGACAATGAGATAAATGAGTGTGATTTTAGTTCAAGAAAGTCCAAATATGTCTCTTAAGGGGACCCCCCTATTCTCGGGGTCAAAATTTTTGTTGATATAATTCGAATCTACACTGATTAAAGAATGTCTCTACAAAATTTCAAGTGAAAATCTCAAGAACTCTTGAAGATATATCCGATTTATTGTGTCAGCATCAAGTGACGGCTGAAGGGCTTTTCAAACTTTAAACGCGTTTTTCTCTAAACATTTTTTCGCGAATGGCGGGCACGATAACTCAAAAACTAATAATCCAATCGGTTCCAAATTTTGCAACGTTTCTCTGGGAGTGTATAGCTCTCGTATGAACTAGGATAAAGCCAATCGGTGAAGATTTCCTTATTTTTTAACTTGGTTTTTGGTAAAAAATCGGCGATTTTCCAAAAATATTTTTTCAAAGGTCCACCATTTTGTTAATTTTAGAAAGTCAATAATCCTAGTTTACGAGAGCCAGACATGTACTCTTTCTAACACCGTTGGAATTTTCGGATTCCGATGTTCAATGAGGAGTTATCATGCCCGCCATCAAAAAGGACTTTTCTTTAATTACAAAAAACAACAACAAAACAAAAACAAAAATGTTTTGTAAATTATTTTTCTTCTCTTTTAAATCTTCAAATATATATGTGCAAAGTTACAAACCTTAACAAGCATTGGTATTGATTTACCAGCCCATTGAAAATCTTGAAAAATTAAAATCAAGAAAGAAATATGTCTCTTAAGGAAACCCCCCCCATTCACGATTTTTTATTTTTCAGACTTTAAATGGGCTGGTAAATGAATAAAAGGAAGAAAAATAATTTATAAAAAAAGTTGTTATTGTTTTTTGTGATCAAAGAAAAGTCCTTATTTTTGATGGCGGGCATGATAACTACTCACTGGAACATCGGAATCCGAATATTCCAACGGATTTTTTGACCACAAACTAAGTTAAAAAATAAGGAAGATCTTCACCGATTGGCTTTATCCTAGTTCATACGAGAGCTATAAACTTGAGTTATCGTGCCCGCCATTCGTAAAACAAAGTTTTAGAAAAATGCGTTTAAAATTTGAGAATCACTCTTGCCGATGCTGACACAATAAATCGGCTATATCTTGAAGAGTTGTTTAGATTTTCACTTGAAATTTTGCAGGGCATTTTACAATTAGAGTAGATTCGACGCTTAAGGGGACCCCCCCCGTTCTCGAATGGGGACCCCCTCCATTCTCGAATGGGGGGATCCCCTTAAGCGTTGGGCATCTCTGTAAAGACGTTGTGGCCAAATTTTGCGAAAATTTCTTGGCCTACATCCTGACACGATCAAAGTCACAAGAACTGAAAATGCTTCACTACCCAATTAACGATCAGTCGAATTGGGCTGATCAACTATTTGAAAATGATTCGAATTTTCATCCGAAAATCCTGTTCAACAATGTGGCTGATGCGTTATTGGACAGTCATATATTCTCCCTTAGTCATATTCTCCATTAGCGTCATTGTGAATGCGAATCCCTATTGTTCAATGATAATCGACAATGTTTAGACCCGATTGGATAATATGGACTTGGACTTGGAATATGAACTATCTCTTTACAGCAAACCAAGTTTCGTAAAAATGTCATCTCACGAAGTAGTCTAGTCAATTGGATAGTGATATTTGATGCCTTTGATTATTTCCAATGTTCTACGCCAAACAAATGAAAGATTTTGAAGGGTGAAAAAATTCCTTATTAGGATGGCGATTATATTAGGTTTGCGAAAAATAAATCCATTATTTTTATATGAACTATAAGACTTTATTTAACATGCTTCGGAATGTTCGATTTGGGCCAAATATGCACCGTTTTGTTGTATGATTTGTTGCCATTTTAAAGGTAACTTCATAATGCCACTCTCGTAGAGGTCCTGATTTTTACAATCCCCACCCCAGATATCAATTTTTTAACATTAAAGAAATTTTGCAATGCAAGAAAAAGATTATAATTGTTTGGTGCCAAGACCGGACTGTATGGCGGATGCATTAAAACTTCCCAAATTATCTGTAGACCAAGTTTTTGAGTGATGGCGTAATGATTTTTTTATTGTTGACACTAAAATTCATGAAGAAAATGATTTTTATTTTTGCCTTTGAGGACATTTTTTATACCCTCCACCATAGTATGGAGGGTATATTAGTTTTGTTTTTCCGTTTGTAACGCATCGAAATAATCATTTCCGACCCTATAAAGTATATATATTCTTGATCAGCGTAAAATTCTATGACGATCTAAGCATGTCCGTCTGTCTGTCTGTTGTAATCACTCTAGCGTCTAAACGAATTGAGATAGAACGCCAAAATTTTGCATAGAGTCGTCTTTTGTCTGCAGGCAGGTCAAGTTCGAAGATGGGCTATATCGGTCCACGTTTAGGCATATCTCCCATATAAGGGTACCCCCAAATTTTCAGTATTTTGGGGTTCTTGAGCGCGTTTTTCAACCAAATTCGCTGAAATTTGGTAAAATGGGCTCTTTTTTGGATACCAAATTTCTCAACTAAAAATTATAACTTTAGGTCCACATTTCCTGGTATCCTCCATATAACGGTACCTCCCAATTTTCAGTTTTGGGGGGTTTTGACCGCATTTTTTCACCAAATTGGCTGTAATTTAGTACTTTGAGTTCTTATTGGGTATCAAATCTCTCCACAAAAAATTATAAATATAGGTCCATTTTTTCGGGTAGCCCTCATATAAGGGTACCCCCAATTTTCGGTATTTCGGGGTTCTTGAGCGCGTTTTTCAACCGAATTCGCTGAAATTTGGTACTTTGAGTTCTTATTGCGTAGCACATCTCTCCACAAAAAATTATGAGTATAGGTCCATTTTTTCGGATAGCCCCCATATAAGGGTACCCCCAATTTTCGGTATTTTGGGGTTCTTGAGCGCGTTTTTCAATTGAATTTGCTGCAATTTGGTATTTTGTAGTCGTATATGGTAACAAATCTCCCTACCAAAATTTTTTAATATTCGCCCCCTTTTCCCCTTATAACCCCCGGATTTTTTCCTTGTATTGGGGTTATCACATATAGCTGTATTCCACCATAGTAGGGGGGATATTCGGTAGACGAATTTTTCAGTGCATAGCCCACATAGTATGGAATTCTAAAACGATTTAGTCGATTTAGCCATATGTTGTAATAATTTTTCTCTCGGAGGATATCGACATAAAAACTAAAACGCATTTAAGACTTGGTCCTATATAAAACATCTCTCCTATTTAATATTTAGCGTGATGGACGGTATTGGGATTCAAAACTAAAATATTAGCTTGGAACTTGAGCTACATCGGCCCTTAATTAGGCCTAACCCCTTATATAATGAAAACACCAAGTAGTTACTAATTCCTACACAATGTTGTCAATATTGGTCCCGCTTTAGTATGCCTCATATATAATATTGCCCTCTAAATTGGAGTACCATGCGTTAATAATATATGTCAACATTTTAGGGTTTTGAGATTTTAGGAAAACCCCCATTGAAATTGCTGAATTTTCTATTTGGTTTACAACAATCGATTGGAAGAATTGTCGTTATATGTATTTTCCCTATGTTTTTATTTCTCTATCGTGATTTCAAAAATTTGTCAGTATTTCTATGGTGGAGGGTATCCAAAGTTCGGCACGGCCCAACTTAACGCTTTTTTACCTGTTTTTTTTTTGTAAAACTCCTTCTATTCCGATTTCTTGAGCATCATGTTCGTCCTTATTTTCTTGAACCGTAAACTGTATACAGAAAAACGATATTTTTTACCTACAAATATTCTACAAAGACAAGAACACTATTCAAAATTTCTTAAAAGGATCGCGAACTTCATATGATGACTACGACATTGTAAATTGCCTCCTATTTTTTCGACAATTTTCTACATAAATATAAATTTAACCTTCAAGAATCTGTAATGCCAAATTACAGCCGAGTGAAATTGGTATGGATTGAAGTCGGTTCGCATATAGATACAGATAATATATTTAATATCATACGAATTCACCAAAAGTGGTCCTTCAAAAAATTTGTGCCTAAGATTTGGCAGTGAAAATCCTAGGAACACCTCATGTATATAGCCAAAGTGGTGAAGTAATGTTATCCACATTTCCCAATTGTATTCTTTGTAATTTGACAACATAATATCTCAATGGACAGAACCCCATATAAAGTAAATGAGTACTTGTATTTGTTCTTTTTCACAAAAAATCTTCATATCCACTTATGCATAACTACAATAAATATGGAAAAATATTTTAAATCATTAATGATTACACGCACACATCAAACCATTAACAACAACAAAGTAAATATAGACTGAGAAAAAAACAAAAACAATTAACATGAAATAACTCTTGTGACAGCGAGAGCCACAAACTCGATTTCAATGTCCCCTGTTTTTTTTTTTTGTGCAAGGCTAACATTTGATTGTAGTGGTTGGTATTTCGATGGCGTGTGAAGTTTCTTTTTACTTATATTGCTATTTTGTTCATTTTTTCCTTTTTGCAACTGGAGTTCTTTTCTATATATTGACATACTTATATTCATATGTGCCAACATTTACTATTGCGACATAGTTTCGAAACGAGTAGCACGCAACATTTACCTTTTACTGTAACAGCAATTATTTGCTCTGCTCTGCTCGTATGTGTGTGTATTTGTGTTTATATGTAGAAAAAACGTGACATTGCTACCTATATTTAAAAATAAAATTCTTCGCCTACTCCCCGTTTTCTTGGAATTGTATTTTCAGGTTTTAGTGTTTTTTTTTGTATTTTGTGCCATGTGCAGTTAATGTTGTTAGTCCTACGCACATATGTACACACAGAGGTAAATATTTGCCTTATCCACATTTTGAGTTTCAAAAGAGAATTGAAATTTATATTTTTGATATAGAAATTAAAAAAAACAGGCATTAAAAATTGTCCTCAGAATTTCAAAAAAAAAAAAAAAAAATCATATTGGCAGTATATTGAATCGTGCTGAAACCAGTTACAGGGGTCGTATTAGTAATAAAATTTGTAAAGGAGTTCATAACTCATACGCAAGAGTGTGTGGACACTACACACAAAATGTCAATAAACGATTAGAGAAATACCCTTAATAGGTAGGTACGGTTATATTGGAGCTATACATGAACATAGACCCCATTTTCCATATAAGTAGTGGTTTTGATATGAAGAATATGTGAGCCTACATCAAGTGGTTCGGCAGTAAAATAGTTTATACCCAATATTTGGGGAATTAATAAATGCTGTCGGGACCCCATGTCTAGGCATGGCCCTATATAGGAAAGCGAAGCGAAAATTGAACAATTCGGTTTCGAAAATGTGTCGTGACTTTTAGATGTGTGTTGTTTTAATTTCATTGACTTTCAAAATTATTATTTGATCATCACATAGAAAATTTTCAAAGCGATCTCAGCATGTAAGCACCTGCGAATATTTAAATGTAACTTCCACATTTGAGTATATACGACCATATAATTGGTATAGTATATCCTCTTGGGTATACTATCTCGGGCCTATGTCTTTTAGGGGCAAACATATACGCCATAGAATAAAATTTTTTTAATTTTTCACACAAATTAGACCCTGAGGTCCAATATTGACCAATCTTTATAAAAACAGGCATGCTTATTCTTTAGACCGATCCCGTTATCCATGTAAAATTTCGCGATGTTTGGGTTATAATTGCGGCCTCAATAGGGGTCTTCATGGGCCAGAACACATCCTACATGCAAAATTTCGTGAAGATTGGTCCATAACTGTGGCTTGTATCGTCTATACAAATTATAATGGACTGACAGACACACGTGTCTAGATCGACTCAGCTAGTCGGCATACTTAAAGGTGGGTCTAGGACCAATATTTCGCGGCGATACAATACCCTGACAATATAGTTGTGCAGGGTATAAACATAAGTTTTTTAACCCACCATCAGAATGAGAACTCAATATACAAAATTACAGCCAATTCGGTTGGAAAACGTATCAAAAATCCCCTAAATACAGAATGTTGAGGGGTTACCATTCCAGGGGTACCCTGAAACTTGGGTAAATATTAATAGTTTTTGGTACGGAGATGTGTTATTCAATGAGAACCCAAAATACCAAATTACAGTCCATTCGGTTGGAAAACGTGTCAAAAATCCCCGGTTATCGTTATATGGGGGCTACCCTGAATCTAGGGTAAATATTAAGATTTTTTGATACGGATGTGTGTTATTCAATGAGAACCCAAAATACCAAATTACAAAATACCAATTCGGCTGAAAAACATGTCCAAAATCCTCAAAATACCGAATTTTGGGAGGTACCGTTATATGCTACACCAATACGTGGACCGATATATCCCATTGGCAATACCATACATTCTAGGAATACTAGCAATGTGCGTGCAAAATTTCAGAGCTCTATCTTAAATTTTGCGATCTCTATCGTGATTTCAACAGACAGTCGGACAGACAGACAGATGTACATGTACATGTGTATAGAATATATATACTTTATGGGGTCTTCAGTGAATATTTCGATGTGTTTGCAAACGGAATGACAAATTTGGTGAAGTAGAATTACCAACATATATACACATCACTCCAAAACCATCCAAATATCAAAAATGGACAGGTATATTGTATGAAGGATATGTCGAAATATGGTGGTTTTCAGTGAATATTTTTTTCAAACCCCCAATAATCCGTATTGTCAAATAATACGCATGGAAAAACCCCTGTGGTCATATAAATACCACAAAGGGATCCTTTGTATGGGGCCTATGTCGAAACATGTACCAATTTTTAAAAATGTCTTTTAATCCGTTCATTAATGTAACATCGTTTGGAAAATCCGCCTGGGTCCATCAACATTCCTAAACTGGATCTGGGACCCTTCGGTTGGAAAATTCCTAAACTGGATCGAAAAGGGGATCTACATTGAAAATATTCTGCCATGAAGTTTTTTATCCGCCAAAGTCACTGAATACCTACTTATAGTCATATCTATTGGAAACTTGATGGGGATCTCTATTAGGAGGATATGTCAAAATATGGAACTATATTAAAAATATATTGTACGAAGTCATTGTTTAACCACCGAGATCCTTATATTATACCTATGTCAAAACATAAATCTGTTTTGATCCTTTTTTGTGAATATGAACCCCGATGTGCATAATCATAACCATATCACTTGAAAAATGTGGTCATATCATCACTTAAATACTTGAAATAAGTCCTGGAGACTTACAAGGAGGACGTTTGGACATATATACTGTAGGTTGTATATCGTTTCGCGAGGATATATGAGATAGTATATTTCAGGATCTTCAATAACAGAAAATCGACTTTTTTTAATTTGTTCTTCGAAAATGAGGATATTAGTTCTAACAGTAATTTCCTACCCCTCATATTTTGAACTTTATTTTCAGTATTATTGTCCTTAACATAATTCAAAGATCACATAACGATCCATAATTTGGAACTCATAAAAACTAATATGACACTTACTGGGTTAGCGCACAAACACCTTCCCAATATTTCAAAAAAAAAAAAAATCCCAAAACATTCTAAAAAAATTAATCCATAAAAATAGGTATTATTCTTACGTGACGGATCTCATAGAGCCATAACCTCATCGCCACCTCCACCGGCACCATTATCATCCTGATTCTGATCCAAGGCATTTTTCGACAAAATCGTATCCGTATCGACGCAACCCTTGAAACGCATCTTGGCATCATCACCCACATAGACGGTCTTCTGACATAGCAACAGCACCAGACACGAGACCACAAACAACACTGACGGTATCACGGAGGCGATTAAAAATTGACGATAGGTAACCTCCAAATCGAAACGTGCCACCACAATTTCCTTCTTCTGCGGCGCGTAAAAACATGGAAAACGTGCCCGGGCATTATGATCACTGCCATCTCGGCCAAAATCCTTAAGGAATTCCTTGCATTCATCCATCAGCGTATTGACACAGCCCTCGAGATTGATCATAAGCTTCGACTCATTCGATATGGTCAAATCAATGTCGGGCGGAGCAATTTCCGGTATCAGAGTGGCCACCGATACATGCAAATGACTCAGGTACGTGAAGTTCGTCAGATCTGTGAGCATACTTTTGTCCAGCGTCGAGCCATTGATACAGTCCACGGCATCCATTTTGTCAATGGCATCGATACGGTCGGCAGCATTGTTAATGTAGTAGCAGGAAGCCATGACGACATTGTCCTCCGTCTCGTTCCACACCTCTTCGCCAGTGTCAAGATTAATGGCATTCTGGCAGCGGGACATATAGACTTTGTCACCGCTGAGTATGACAACGTTCTTGTTGCGTGTTGGAATGTCCAGGCAGCGGCGATCACAGTTGTAGGGGGTGCGGATTTTGCGACACGTTCCCCGTGTACACGAATAGAGGCCAGTGATGTCCATGCAATTGATTTTCCCACGACGCCCGGAACATTTCACCGGCGAATCTGTGTTCTTGAAGACACACTCGAAGGCGTCGGTTATATTGAGACACTGGCCGGCAGTGCAGTTGAAGGTGCCGGTGAGATTTTTACACTCGTCATTGATGCAGCGAGCCTTATCGGCCCGATCCTGATCGATGCCATAGCACGTTTTGTTGGCCGAATTCGTGCAGTTCTGGAACGTGAGGTTGGTGCCATTGTTGCGCAGATTGACATAGATTTGGATGCAGGCTCCGGACGTTTTGCTCAAACACCATTCACCGCAAGAACCCCAATCGCAGTTTTCCTTGTTGACGGCTCGGGTGGTGGTGCACATGACAGGCGTCTCATCGATGCCGCTTTTGAAGGCTCGCGTCGATGGCATATATATGGCGACAGTTAGATAGACTAGGGCGACCGAACTCAAGACCAAAGTCATTTGACAGACACATATGGTGCCGCAGATACGCTGGTCCTGTGGTGGGACAATTAAATCTTCACTGGGTACTTTTTTCTTGCCCATGGCCAACGGCAAGTGTAGCTATGTTCTTGGAAGATTGGAAAAAGGTCTGTTACTCCCTGTTTGGTGGTTGTGGTGCTGGTGGTAGAGGGAGGGTGCTGATGCTGTTGGTGCTGCTGCTGGTGATGGGGTTTCCTTGCGTTAGCGTTTTGTTTTTCCTGTTGTGGCAGCTGCTATTTTTCAGGGCTGGGATTTTATGAAAACTCCATAATTAGGCTTAGATGTGGGCCGTTGGATAATTACTGCTGACGTCTGTACAATCTGGTCGCTTCTCGAAGTTTTAGTGTCGTGATGTGTTGTGGACGGTTGAGATTTTATTTTTTCACTGGTGACGTTTGTCTGATGTTTTGCATACAGCCCAAGGCAGCAGTTCGGCAGTTAGGCCAGATAGTGATGTGAGGGGGGCAAAATGTCTATATTGTTTGTTATATAACCAGGCCACGTTCCACCACGTTTTTGCGTGCGTGTGTGTGTCTGTACGTTCGAGTATAGGCAGTTCGAAATTATTTTCCAATTATTATTTTAAAAATTGATGCGTATTTAAAAGTAGAAAATAACTCTTCGTTGACGATGTTTTGTTTCTTTTATTGATTTTTAACACTTTTTTGCGCACACACACACACTTTCATTACTCCAAATTCCAGCCCACCACTACAAACTAATGAATGTTCACTGCAACTGCAATATGCTACACGGTCGACTACGGCTACTGCTGCTGCTGATACTGCTGTTGGTGATTCACAACTGGATACTCTAATTTTGAAGTAGATTTTCTGGTGTTTTTTTTTCTGGTTCACAATCGGCCTTTCGGTCTTTTCTATTCAACGAAAACTCTTTATCTGCCTGCCACGAATAACTTCACTTTAGCAACTTCAAAGTTGTCACGGAACAGTCGCTCTCTTCGTTCGTTTGTGGAACTGTGTGCGTGTGTGTTTGTCACTACTTTTTATCCCGACCACCGACAATAAAAACCGTTTTATTTCATTTTTTCCGTTTTGCGTTCCTGCCTTCGAGATATGTTCGGCCGTATGCCCGTTGTTGTTCTTGCTGCTTCGTCGGAATGTATCCGATTCGTATTTTTGGCTGGTTGTGTGTGTATTCACAGGATTCGAACACATGACAGATTGTTGAGAGCCGAAGCAAGCGAGAGACGAAGAGAGTGTATTGTTTGACACAAATCTCATGTTTATATCGAAGTGTATGAGAGTTAGTTTTGATTTTCCCCACACCACGGCGTCCTCTTGTTATTATTATTCCATATTGCCACTCTTTCTGCTATTTTGGGCCAAAACATCATTAAAAAGCGTTTTGGAAGGGATGCGCGCGCATCAGCTCAAAAAGCAAAAGTATAGAAAACCCTGTAGGCCGTTATTGAATTCCTTTATTCGATTGCCTATGCCATGATTTTCATTGCCACTTCCATGTTCTGAGTTCAAATTCCGCCATAGTAAGCAATGAACGAACGAACGACAGAAAAAAACAAGCAAACAAGAAATAAATCAATATAATTTTGATAGCCTTTCTCTTCACGACCCGGTACCCAGGGCTGTGAAATTACTTTCTCCAGCGGTCGATTAAAACACGAAAACGTTTCCCTTAGTCGGGGACAAGTGTTTAACTGTCATTGACTTTTGTAATGGTTTTAGCGTATTTCGGTTCCAATTACCAATTGGAATGGCTGTGTGTTTGAGTTTGGTTTCTATACAGTAGTTTTTTTTCTTTTTTTATTGACACGGAATTGACATCGTCCTAAAAATAATTCAAGGTGGTGATGGTTTTATCGAGTACTTATTAGGTGCTTATTCCCTGCGAAATAGCTGATGAAAAATGTTAATGTTTAACAATTCGTAATTCGTAGTTGTATTTAAGACAAGGTTTACATTATTTTATTTCAAAATCTGTAATAAAGTAATACAATTGGATGTGACTTTTTGAAAATCTATGTCACAATCAAATGTATAATATAATTTGTTTCATGAAATTAACAGTTTTATAAGATTACTAGCGAAGTGACCGCTACTTCGTATGCGGAAGGGAATACAGAACAAATAAAAAAATAGTTTTTATGGAAATCGTGAATGCTGTACAATTGTACTATAATTCCGAAGTCGTACTATAATACCTAATTCCACCTCTAACAGTAACGATAAATCCACCAAAGTCCAATTTGTACCGAATTTAGTACCTTTCATAATTATAAATACGAATTTCTAAAACTGCTTTCAAATAGTAATCGTAAATTCAAATTTAACCAGTGAGCGGAGCAGTATAGTCGGACGGGGCCGACCATATGATACCCTACACAACTTCCACGAAAATCTAACTCTCTGTGGTTCTATATTCTGAGCTTGGGCAATATTTTGCGATATTTGTACAGTACAAATATCCTTCACCGCGGGTTGTGTTGTGGTGTTCGGCTTTCAATTGTGGCCTATAGATCGACTCGAAAAAACACAAACAAAATAAGTTTTCGGTCCAATTCATCCCAAAATTATTATCTGATCATTATCCGAAAATTATAGGCGTTGTCCTTGACCATAACTTGAACTTCATGCAAAATTTAAAAGCGATTAGCGCTATATTTCCGTCCTATAGTGTGGTAATGGGTTACTAAATAATATCTCAGTACGTAGCACCCGTACATATTTACGTGTAACTCCCACATCCGAGTACAGACAACAATATAATTGGTATTAATTTAAAGGCCAGCCACTCCTCTTGGACATATTGCCAACTTCTAGGGTATATGTCCATCAGGAGTAAATATATACGCTATAGAATACAATATTTGCCATTTTTCACAAAAATCAGGGTCGATTTGACCCGATAAATATCGACCGATCTTTATCAAAACAGGCATGCTTATTCCTTGGCCCAATCCCCTTCTCCATGTAAAAATTCGAGATGATTGGTCCATAATTGCGGCCTCTGGTGCGACCAGAAAAACCGACAAATATTAAGTATTTGGTCCATTTCCTAAATATTAATTGGTATAATTTAAAGGCCAGCCACTCCTCTTGGATATACTGTCAACTTCTAGGGTATATGTCCATCAGGACCATATATACGCTATAGAATACAATTTTTGTCATTTTTCACACAAAAGTCAGGGTCCATTTGACCCGCTAAATATTGACCGATCCTTATCAATACAGGCATGCTTATTCCTTGGCCCAATCCCCTTCTCCATGTAAAAATTCGAGATGTTTGGGCCATAATTGCGGCTTCTGGAGCGACCAGAAAAACCGACAAAAATTAAGTATTTTGTCCATTTCATCTCCTAAATATTAACCGATCTTTTCTAAAAACAATCGGGGTCTTCATTGGGCCGAACCCTTCTTACATGCAAAATTTCGTGAAGATTGGTCCATAACTGTGGCCTGTATCGTGTTTACAAATTATAATGGACGGACGGACACACATGTCTAGATCGACTCAGCTAGTCGAGATATGATGATCGGTATACTTAAAGATGGGTCTAGGACCAAATTTCGCGGCGATACAAACTCTTGTGGCTACACAAAGCTATAATATCCTGATAACATAGTTGTGTAGGGTATAAAATTTTCAGCTCTATCAGTTCACAAAAATTTAAATTGTACCAAATTTGGCACCATTCTGTACTCCTACGCTCCGACATTTATCTTAGTTGCAACTTTCAGGATTCTAGTTCTACCCGTTCAACAAAGTCCAAATTATACCAAATTAAGTACTCTTCCAAGGTCAGTGCTTGGACACAACACTCGCCCGATTTGTTAGTATGGTGAAGGTGTTTTTCGAACCTATAATAATTGAGGCATGCCCCTTTAAAATTTCAAGTGAAAAATCTCAACGAACCCTTGTGATATTTGATATAGTCGGCTGAAGTGCTTCTCAAACTTTAAATGCGAGTTTCTCGAAACTGTGTTCTTATAAATAGCGGGCTCGATAACTCAAAAACTAATAATCCAATCGGTTCGAATTTTTGACACGCTTCTTTGTAAATATATATCTATTTTCCATTAAGGGAACACCACCATTCTCGATTTTAATTTTTCAAGAACATCGGAATCCGAAAATTCCAACGGTGTTAGAAAGAGTACATGTCTGGCTCTCGTATGAACTAGGATTATTGACTTCGCTCTAAAATTAACAAAATTGTGGACCTTTAAAAAATATTTTTGGAAAATCGCCGATTTTTTAACATAAACCAATTTAAAAAATAAGGAAGATCTTCACCGATTGGCTTTATCCTGGTTCATACGATAGCTATACACTCACAGAGAAACGTGTAAAAATTGATTGGGTTATTAGTTCTTCAGTTATCGTGCCCGCCATTCGCAAAAAAATGTTTAGAGAAAAACGCGTTTAAAGTTTGAGAAGCCCTTCAGTCGTCACTTGATGCAGACACAATATCTTCTTCAAGAGTTCTTGAGATTTTCACTTGAAATTTTGTAGGGACATTCATTAATTAGAGTAGATTTGAATTATATCAAAAAAAATTTGACACCGGGAATGGGGGGTCCCCTTGAACTTTTTTCGAGGGTCCGACATTTTGTTAATTTTTGGAGCGAAGTTGGAATTTTCGGATTCCGATGTTTCAGTGAGGAGTTTTCATGCCCGCCATGAAAAACAAGGACGTTTCTTTAATCACAGAAAACAAAAAAACACTACCAATAAAATGGAAATTATTTTTCTTCTCCTTGGCATATATTCAATGGAATTGACAATATAAACCCACTGGGTTAACCAAATCCGGTACAATGTAAACGTACTTTTAATAAATATGGGTATTCATTTACCAGCCCTTTGAAAATCTTCAAAAAATTAAAATGGAGAATGCGGAGGTTCCTTACGTGTCAGCATAATGAGTAGGTCTCATTTTATATATTTGAAATGACTTACAGCCTGTTTTTGTAAAATTCTAAACGAACGAATTCGAGTGACTTACGACCAAACTCCTTGGTTTTGAAAAATATGTCATTTATTTTTGTTTTGAATAAAAAAATATTTGTTTACATAAACAAAGGTTTGGTCGTAAGTCACTCGAATTCGTTCGTTTAGAATTTTACAAAAACAGGCTGTTAGCCACTAATTGTTGACTGAAACCATGTGACATTTCCTTTAGAGAGTTTTAAAATGTATAGCATAAACCAACCCTGCTGCGAGCAAAGATCCATGTGTATCTTATATTACCACTTTATTTCTACAGACAATTGTACTAGTTCAAATTTCAACAATTTACGAGTAGAGTTTGGTTTGGGACACTGATTGTAGTGTATTTCTACTGACAATGTCGACAGTTGGCTTTTCTTTTATTGTCATTAAAACATATTGAATATATACACATTTTTATGTAATTTTTTTGTAGATCGCATCGAAACAACGCGTTTTTATCGGCAATTAATTTGTTTTGTGTGTTTTATTGTTAAAAAGGTGATTATTTATTAAATATATAAACAAAATGAGTAAAAGAAATTATAAAAGATTAATTAAAAAACAAAAAATATTGTATAAAAACAGAAGTTTGCAATGTGAACAAGAAAATAGTGAAAGTGAATTTGTGTCAAACGGTGGAGATTTTATAAATGATTTCGTGGAAAATGGAATGGAAGATTTTGCAGTTCCGAAATTAATGTTGCGGGACAAACTTAAAAAGTGGTGCATGGAAACGAATCCTTCAAAGAAATGTTTGGAAAGTCTTTTATCAATATTAAAGGAAGAAGGTCTAGATGTTCCGCTCACTAGAGAGACTTTGGTGGGCAGAGCAAAAAATATGTTAACGAGAAATGTTGCCCCTGGAATTTATTGTCATATTGGCATAGAAACACAACTACGAAAAGTTGGTCACATTTTGGAAAAGTATGAGGAAGTCGAACTAGATATAAATATCGATGGAATTCCACTGTTCAAAAGCTCTCGTGTGCAATTGTGGCCAATCCTTTGCAGAATCGTTAATATTCAGGAGAAAACAAAACCGTTTGTTGTTGGATTATACTTGGGAAACACCAAGCCGGGTAGTGTGAATGTGTATTTGAAAGACTTCATTGATGAAGTGATTCTACTAAAAGGTCAGTTTATCATACAACAAAAACATTTAAAATTGAAGTTTCGTTGCTTAATATGTGACGCACCAGCAAAAGCTTTCGTTTGTGGAGTTCCTGGACATACATCAACACATGGCTGCACCAAGTGTACTCAAATTGCGAAGAAGGTAAACAATGTCTTGACTTATAGTAGCGAGAGTGGTTCCCTAATCTCCGATGAGGACTTTGCTGTGCGAAAGTATCCATGCCACCATTCCCAAATGTTCAAAGAAGAAAAAACTCCTCTCGAAGAAATTGGATTTGGTATGATAAATCAGACTCCTTTAGATAGCATGCATCTCATTGACCTCGGAGTCACCAAAAAAATGCTAACCAGAATAATGCATAATAAAACTGAAAAGAAAACCTCAAAACAAAATATTTCAAAAATATCTTCTGAATTGGTGAAATTTAAAAAATACATTCCAAGGGAATTCCCAAGAAAACCCAGGCCTTTAGATGATCTTTGTCATTGGAAAGCGACTGAATTTCACCAGTTCCTTGCTTATACAGGAATTATTGCTCTTTATAATAATGTACACGAAGATATTTATTATGAATTTTTAACTTTACATTGTGCTTATCGACTTCTTAACAATGCACGACATATGGATCAAAATATTGTTCAAGCTAATAATTTGCTTCAATTATTTGTCGAGAACTTCTCAACTGTATTTGGTTCGAACAGCATTTCTTTTAACGTTCATAATCTGCTTCATTTGGCTTCTTGCGCAGAAAAGTATGGTCCCCTTATTTCGTTTTCTGCATATGCATTTGAAAATAAACTGCAAACACTGAAAAAACATGTTCGAAAACCATCACATATCTTTCAACAAATTATTCAAAAGGAAAAAAATTGCATGATTGTCAACACTATTCAGGATGGGTTAAAATATGAAAAAGGTGTTATCGTTGGAGCTTTTGTAAATGATTGCTACATATCCTGCAAAGAACCAGATAATATTTGCGCGGTGAATTCATGCATTCCAATAAAAATTGATAATATAAAGAAAAAGGGCGAAATATATATTGAAGGCAGTCGAATTTTGGCATTAGAAAGTTTCTACGAAGAACCGGTGAATTCTTGTGAGATTGGTATTTTCAAAACGAATCTGACTCTAGGGGAAAAAGAGACATTTTGTATTAAAGACATTCAGTTCAAATTTGTATGCTTGCCAATTGATTCTGATTTTGTAATCGTGCCCATTTTACATTCCTGCTTTCCAGAGAAATATCAAGCACAAATTTTTACCTCCTAAGTACACAACTCCCGCACATAAACATGTCGAACGAAAATGCCAACCCTTCCAAAGGAAAAATGAAATATTTTGCTCCACAAGGTAATCTCCAAAGATTATCACTAAATTTTTAACAGTATAACAAAATTGAGTTCATATTTTTGATAGCTAATGCAAAATGTTCTTCCTGCCAAGAAAATGCCAGAAAACTAGACACGATTATTGATATTTTGGCGGAGCATAAAGTTTTACTGGATCGTGTTATTTCTCAGAACGCATTTGTGGACAATATTATGACAATTTTTCCAATTGAATCGGAAGAAAAACTTCGAGAATTTGATCGAATTCTCGCAACACAAGCAGATCTATATGTACGTATCTGCGTTTTGGGAATAACAAATTCATAACTAAAACAATTTTTACAATTGCAGACTCGACAAATGAAAAATCTCATTGCAGGTAACGCTGAACGTAATTTGCATAAAGTATTTGGAAGAAATATTATTATGGATTTTAATGTTGACGGAACTTTCGGGAAAAAAGGTCTACGAGATTTTGGTAATGTACTTGCCGCCATAATAGGTAAAACGTGTTTGTTTTTGTTTCAAATAAGTAATGCTAAAATATAGTTTATAAAACAGAAGTTATATCAACATTTAATAAATTACCTGACAAGACTTTACGAGCAGCGTTCCAACGCCAAAAGAAAAAGTATTTTAAGATCAACAAACGAAGCAGGCGCACCGAAGAAAAGGAACAAGATGAAAATGATGAAGAACCACAAATTTAACTGAATGTTTTTATGTTATACTATATAATTTTAAAATCCTAGTTCTAACACTATTCAGTTTTATTAAAAATAAGACAAGGTTTGGCCAGCCTTGAAAAAAGTGAGCTATATATGTAATCCATTTCTTAATTTATTACCTTGCCTAAAATTCGCAGACTGTTTTAGATTAATTAAATATATTGTGTGTAGATTGAACTGTGCTTTACTTTTGTTTTTGTTACTTAATAACTGCGTTAAAAATGTAACGTTGTTAAATACTTATTCTATTACAAGCATTTTCCTAAAAATCTCAAATGACTATTTGGTTCGAATGCCTCCATATGATCTCGAAAGGACTAATGGTCTTCTAGTGTTTATTTGGTTCAAATGTCTACATATAGCTCAGGATACCCAATAAAATGCAGTGATTATTTGGTTCAAACGTCACCATATAAACTTAAAAGATCTAATCTTTTTCTAGTGATTATTTGGTTCAAATGTCTACATATAGCTCAGGATACCCAATAAAATGCAGTGATTATTTGGTTCAAACGTCACCATATAAACTCACCATATAAACAATATAATGTAGTAATATAAGATCTAATCTTTTTCTAGTGATTATTTGGTTCAAATGTCTACATATAGCTCAGGAAACCCAATATAATGTAGTGATTATTTGGTATACACGTCATCACATAATCTCAAAAGATATAATCTTTTTCTAGTGACTATTTGGTTCAAATGTCACCATATAGTCCCAAAAGAACTACTTAGTCAATATAGTCAAGGTCTACTGGTACTTCTCCTATGACAAGCCTATGTTAAATGTCCATAGGAAATTACATTGGTTGTGGTATACTTTTTCACTAGTACTAGCGACAATGTCACCAGTAAAACACTACAATTTTACTAAAGCTGCTCGCTGCAGGGTAGTACTTTTTAGTACATTTTAGAAGTTATTAATGCAAATTTTTTATGTATAAATTGTTATTGTCATAGTTCCAGATAATTATTTAATAACAGGTTCCTATCTTCATCCATTCTACCGTATACAATATTTAGTACTTGTATTCGATTCGTATTCTATTTGTTTATAATATACAAAAAATGTTCCCATACTGTGCAATATTTTGTATTAATGATGCCATTTAGTACGAATTTTCAATAAACCAAGCCTGTTAATTATAGTTGGACATTTTTGTACTCTAAATTTACATTTATATTTTTTACCATTCACTATGGTACAATATTTAGTACAATTTTGTGCATATCGGTCTATTTGTAATAGTTAAGCTACATACTAAATTTCAGATCTCAATCTATGACTTTTCCATTATAAGTTAATATTTTGTACCATTTTAGTACAAATTTCAAAAATATATTAATATATAGCATAGTATTTGTAATAATTAAATCTATGTGCCGTGTTTCAGATTTCGATTCCTACCGGTTCCATTATACTACAGTATTTAGTACTAATTCCAAAAAGTTATGCTTAGAGTAAGCTACATACAAAATTACAGATTTATATTTCTACCAGTTACATTGTATTTACATATTTAGTACTTTTTATCGCAACTTTAGTGCTAAATTCAAAAAAAAATGGCATAGTATTCTATTTGTAATAGTTAAAGCTATATGTGAAATTTCAGAACTTTTTAATATATTCTAGTACTAATTTAAAAAAAAAATATGTTTGCCCATCATTCTACTTGTAATAGCTTAAGTTACATACCAAATTTCAGATATCTATCCCTACCTGTTTCATCGTAGTATAATATTTAGTACTAATTTGCAAAATTTGTTCACACATTCTGATTTGTTTATAAATGACAAAGCTGCATACCAAATTTTAGAGTTGTAGTTCCAACCGTTCTGGCGTAATACAGTTTTTAGTACTATTTAGTACCATATTTGTTCTCATTTCCAAAAAATATTTTTTGTACATCATTTTATTTTTAATGACTTAAGCTACATACCAAATTTCAGACATCTATCTCTACATTTTCCATCGTAGTATAATATTTAGTACATTTTAGTACCTTTAGTACTAATTTCCATAACTTGTTCACAAATTCTGATTTGCTAATCACTGACAAAGCTGCATACCAAATTTCAGAGTTCTACTTCCAACCGTTCCGGAGTAATACAGTTTTAGTACCTTTTAGTACTAATGTCCAAAAAATATTTTTGCACAGTATTCTCTTTGTAATGGCTTAAGCTCCATACCAAGTTTCAGTTATGAATCTTCACCAATTCCATTCAAATACAATATTTATTACTTTTTAGTACATCTAAGTACTAAATTCCAAATTTTTTTCACAAATTCTAGTCCGCTCGCCATAGACAAAGCTACGTGCCAAATTTCAAAGTTCTACATCTAACCGTTCCCGCGTAATACAGTTTTTAGTACTTTTTAGTACTTTTTAGTACCTTTTAGTACGCATTTCCAAAAACCCCGCCTTATCACACGCCTACTCACCACACCCCACCTACATGCCAAATTTCAAGCTTCTAGCTTTAGCCGTTTCGTCTGGGCGTTGATGATCAGTCAGTCACTTATAACGCAACTCTTTTATATATATAGATTAGTATAGATTTTAAATCCGTCTTACCCATAGATCCAAAAGTTTTAATTTTTAACTTACCTGAAAAAAAAAAATAAAATATATATTTTAATAAATAAATTTTGAAAATTTACAAAATTATGAAATATTTACTATAATATTTTTTGGAAATAATCTCATACCCATTCCAATATATCACATGATTAAATCCCACAGAACATGGGTACACCACCTATGCCTCCTATACCATCGCATTAAGATATATGGATGGAGGGTGTATAAAAATGTATCATTAAATAATTGAGAGTTTCGTTACGTCGACAACTATTATGTTGATGATGATAATGGATCAAATTTAATTCAATATAATTTTAAACAAAACAACATAACAACAAAAAAACTCACATCGCATAATGGTCAGTGAGAGGAACCACAACCAAACGATATCAACAAATTGACCTTTACATGGGGCGCAATGCGACGCAATCTGAGTTTGAGGGGCTTTTGTTTACTAAAAAAAACTAAACAACAACAACAAATCACAAAGCAAAAATTGCGACAAAACAATAACAAAGATAGAGCAAAAAATCAAAACAAAACAACATCGGGTTTGTTTACACTATGTTCATGTTTCCGTTACATTGAAAACTCATTTCAATGAAATGGAAATTTCAAATTTGAGTTTAGAAGTAAATAAATAAAATGAATATTTAAAAACAAAAATTATTTTATAAATTATAATTTTTATGAAATATAAATTTTCAAATTTATTATTTTTATAAAATATGATTTTTTTAAATTATAAATTTTATAAATTATTCCAAAATGAATATATTATTTGCTACGACGTCATCAGAATGAAGCTGCGGATTTCCAATCCAGACGCTGTCGCTCACTCTGTTTATCAATGTGTCACAAGAAATTTGAAATGTGTGTTTTGAGATCAGTGCTAACCAGCTGCTTTATTTATTATTTTTCAAAGCACAATAAGAAAGTGAAAATATTGAAATATGTAATACATTGTTTCTATGTCGTAATGCATCGGTTTTATTGATAACATTTGAAAACTAGAATATTGTGGAAATAATAAAACGAAGCTTACATCGAAGTCGTCCAGCATTTAAAATTACCTCAGCAAAATATGAGCGTATTGGAATGGGAAAGAATATCTTTTCAAGGCCTTCCAAAGGCGTGGATTTTTTAAAGAATATCTTTTCAAGGCCTTCCAAAGGCGTGGATTTTTTAAAGAATATCTTTTCAAGGCCTTCCAAAGGCGTAGATTTTTTAAAGAATATCTTTTCAAGGCCTTCCAAAGGCGTGGATTTTTTAAAGAGTATCTTTTCAAGGCCTTCCAAAGGCGTGGATTTTTTAAAGAATATCTTTTCAAGGCCTTCCAAAGGCGTGGATTTTTTAAAGAATATCTTTTCAAGGCCTTCCAAAGGCGTGGATTTTTTAAAGAATATCTTTTCAAGGCCTTCCAAAGGCGTGGATTTTTTAAAGAATATCTTTTCAAGGCCTTCCAAAGGCGTGGATTTTTTAAAGAATATCTTTTCAAGGCCTTCCAAAGGCGTGGATTTTTTAAAGAATATCTTTTCAAGGCCTTCCAAAGGCGTGGTTTTTTTTAAAGAATATCTTTTCAAGGCCTTCCAAAGGCGTGGATTTTTTAAAGAATATCTTTTCAAGGCCTTCCAAAGGCGTGGATTTTTTAAAGAATATCTTTTCAAGGCCTTCCAAAGGCGTGGATTTTTTAAAGAATATCTTTTCAAGGCCTTCCAAAGGCGTGGATTTTTTAAAGAATATCTTTTCAAGGCCTTCCAAAGGCGTGGATTTTTTAAAGAATATCTTTTCAAGGCCTTCCAAAGGCGTGGATTTTTTAAAGAATATCTTTTCAAGGCCTTCCAAAGGCGTGGATTTTTTAAAGAATATCTTTTCAAGGCCTTCCAAAGGCGTGGATTTTTTAAAGAATATCTTTTCAAGGCCTTCCATAAGGCGTGGATTTTTTAAAGAATATCTTTTCAAGGCCTTCCAAAGGCGTGGATTTTTTAAAGAATATCTTTTCAAGGCCTTCCAAAGGCGTGGATTTTTTAAAGAATATCTTTTCAAGGCCTTCCAAAGGCGTGGATTTTTTAAAGAATATCTTTTCAAGGCCTTCCAAAGGCGTGGATTTTTTAAAGAATATCTTTTCAAGGCCTTCCAAAGGCGTGGATTTTTTAAAGAATATCTTTTCAAGGCCTTCCAAAGGCGTGGATTTTTTAAAGAATATCTTTTCAAGGCCTTCCAAAGGCGTGGATTTTTTAAAGAATATCTTTTCAAGGCCTTCCAAAGGCGTGGATTTTTTAAAGAATATCTTTTCAAGGCCTTCCAAAGGCGTGGATTTTTTAAAGAATATCTTTTCAAGGCCTTCCAAAGGCGTGGATTTTTTAAAGAATATCTTTTCAAGGCCTTCCAAAGGCGTGGATTTTTTAAAGAATATCTTTTCAAGGCCTTCCAAAGGCGTTGATTTTTTAAAGAATATCTTTTCAAGGCCTTCCAAAGGCGTGGATTTTTTAAAGAATATCTTTTCAAGGCCTTCCAAAGGCGTGGATTTTTTAAAGAATATCTTTTTAATTTAGTGTACCATAGGTTTTTGAGCTTCATTCATGCTACGAAAAACTAAATCGTTCATTTTAAAGTGCCCAACCAACACAAAAGAAAAAAGAGAGTTTATGCCGTCGTCCATTCCCATTCATTCATAATGGGTCAACGCTTCATTGAGGTCGTCAGAATGTTACATAAACGCCACCAACATTAAAATTTTAAATTAAATGTTCAAAGCTGTGCAACTGGACTCAACTCGACGTTGCAGTCAACCTATAAAGAACACAACACAACTGCAAACTCTTTGCCACA
Organism: Musca vetustissima; assembly: GCF_032173495.1. Lineage (NCBI taxonomy): Eukaryota > Metazoa > Arthropoda > Insecta > Diptera > Muscidae > Musca > Musca vetustissima. The sequence continues at coordinate 101,070 of NW_026888898.1, forward strand.
ACAAAAGCAATACTTGGGAATGTCAATCAATTGCTGTTGTATGAAAAAAAATCACGATTAACCCATAAACCAGTGGAGGCGAAATATGAAGTCGCAACTGTGCGAATCATATGTAGCATTATGTGCGAAATAATGAAACTTGCCTGAGGACTTCCATCATCTTTGCATCACAATGGGTTAATGGGAACTTTGAATATTTTTATTCAATATTTAAATTGGTTTGGTCCTCTAATAACCGCTGAGATCAAAGAATGAAGAGCCGTCTAATAATTTTTGGGGGTTTGATTAGACCTCCTATTTATGTAAACCAAAAATGTCTGGCAATTTAATTTAATGAACACAAAGAGTGTTCAGTTAAAAAAATTTAAGTTTTCACCTTGAACGAGTGAGCGAACGAACGAACACACGAATGAATGAATGCACGTATGAAGAATATGAATCACGCTTTATGTTCGAATGACTGTCACTTTTTTTCTCCTTCATACTGAACTTTAGTACAATTATCAGAAATTGTTTGTCGTCAAGCCTTTGTAGTAATAACGACGACATCTCTGATTTAGTTTTCATTTCTGCGAAACAAAACAGTAATTGCGGGATTTTATTGCAATTTCTATGGAAGTTAATAAAAATAACGTTTTTTTCACAAACCGCAAAACGATGACTAAAAATAGCCAACACGAAATGTGGTGGTAATCGGAGATGTTAAGTAATTATGTAAATAGTAATATAATAAATGAGAAAAATCCCATAAGTATGGTTCAGATAAACGCTAATGATCGGTAAGAATAGATGTTTAAGTGGGCAATTCAATTAAAAATATTGGGATTTCCTCGTTAAAAAATTAGAAATTCCTAGAACAGATAATTGAAACTTCAGAAAATGTATATTCGTCGGAGATTACATTAAATAATCTGAGCTAAAAGCTCATTGAACGATGTTCCAGATTACTGGCGAAGACTAAAGTCCATGCACGTCGGGTTCGGCAAATTTGAAGGTTTGCTTACAGTTTTCTTCGACTATAATGAGGATGGAGCTTTGCGAATTCTTGGCACAAGGTCAATGGGTGAAAAAATACTACCTTGAAGTTATGCGTAGTTTGTTGATATGTCGTAATGCATTGTGTAAAATTGAGCTCACTTCGAAGTCCAACTCTGGAAACTATCTCAAATAAAATATAAGTGTATTGGGTGACGTAGTGGATGATAGATACCAAGCAACTCTCATTGGCTTTAATATGGCAAAGCCCAGGCTTAACATGGTCCCTCTTTCATCTCAATTATGGACACTGACTATAGGAACTATTAAAATGTGTTGAGGCGTACAAAGCCGATATTATTGACTTACAGGAAATACGATGGCATGGGGCGAATTTGGCAGCGGATTTATCGTTAAAAGGAGAATAAAAAACCGCATCTCCAGATTCACTCCAGGAGATGAGCGAATAGCTATATAATTTCATTTGCGCCTATGCTCCGACAAAGATGAGCAGATCGCAGATCGAAACAGCATATGACCGCTGCCCTGGCCATGACATTAAAATTCTAGCAGATTTTAATGCAAAAATCGGAAAGGAAACTATTTTTGGCCCCACCGTCGGAAAATTCAGCCTTCATGAAGAAAAATCCAACACCGGCATGAGGTCGACGAAAGCACCTTTTGTCCCAATAACAATATAGAAGCGCAATGGCAAAAGCAACAATTGGGTACCAAAAACCACCATCAAGAAATCCATGGTACGATCAGACTGTCGCAATGTTACTGAGTTGAAAAAAGTAGCGTATAGGGTTGGCAGGGTTGCAAACAGAAGTAAAACGTGAGCGGGAGCAAACCGAGATGTATTGGAGTCAGAATGAAATCCGGAAATTTTACCAACGAGTAAAACACCAAAACGAAGGCTTTGGTGCAGGCACATTCTCTTGAAGAGATAAAGAAGGAAACCTGGTGACAGATACAGGCAGCGTGTTGAGGATCTGAAAGGAGCATTTTGAAAAGCTTGTGGTATCAAATAGTGTCGGTGAACCACAGAACCTTCAGCCGACAATTAGTCGGCTGAAGAATAATAAAGCAGCAGGTGCAGAGCTATTCAAGACTGGTGGTCAGACGCTGATCAGGAGCATGGCTAGAACCAATGATTGGAACCCCACGTGCACAAAAAAGGAGACAAGACAATATGTGACAACTGTAGAGGAATAAGTCTCCTTCCCATCGCATATAAAGTGCTATTCAGCGTGCTGTGTGACCGACTGAAGCCAATGGTCAATGATATTATTGGACCATATCAATGGGGCTTCAGGCCTGGCAAATCCACCATTGGCCAGATTTTCACTCTGCTCCAAACCCAGGAAAAGACCTACGAAAAACACATCGACACATTCCACCTATTCGTAGAATATAAAGCCACATTCGACAGCCAAATCCGTACAGAGGTGTTTGGAGCCATGTCTGGAGAGGATCTCTCAGAGCCTCTCAATAGCGAATGAGGTTACAGACAAGGTGACAATTTTAACTTCCTGCTGGAAAAGGTCATACGAGAGGCAAAGGTGAGCAGAAATGGCACTTTGTACACCAAACAGCATATGTTACTCGCCGACGCCATTGACTTAATGGGTCGAACAGCCACCTTTTAACAAATTGAGACGGATTCTACCAAAGCGAGTCTGACAGTAAATGGCGAGAAGACCAAGCTGATAGCTGATGATATCAACGCACAAGTCGTCCAGTAGACTCGGACCAACTGTGGAATTTGAAAACTACAGTTTCAAGGCCAACAGATCATTCTATGGTCTGAGTAAGCGATTCAAATACAAGGCCACCTCTCGCCATACCAAACTCACACTCTACAGGACTCTAATATTACCCGTGCTGTTGTATGAAGCATGTGTACTTGCGCAAGCAGATGAGGCATTTCATGGAGTGTTTGAGAGAAACATCTTTGGGCCGATCTGCGTCGACGGTGAATATCGCCGTCGAATGAACCATGAGTTGTATCATCTATACTCGGATATAGATCTAGTCAGACGTATCGAGCTGAAGCGACTACGTTGGATCAAAAGGCATATAAAAAAAGCGAGCAAAGGTATGGTGCACATCTTGTGAAGGGGAAGGCCACGAATCCGATGGAAAGATCTAGTAGAAGACAACATCTTGGAAAATGGTTTTTCAAATTGTATGAGATGCGCATAAGACCGATGCGCTTGGAAATCCAGCTAAGCATGTAAGTAATTTGAATTTGGTGAACTGGAATTCTGAACTTATGAAATAGGATTTCTATTGAGTTGTTGAGGTAGGAAGATATGGAAATTCATATTAATGTGTACTAAATTTGTTAAAATTTGGATTTGGGTGAATCTATCATGAAATGTGGATTGAGTTTTGAAATAAGATGATTTCTGTTGCAGTCAGAATTGGTGTGTAGTAGATATGGAGGTAGTTTTGGAAATGAGATATGGAGGTAGTTTTGGAAATAGGTTCTTTAAGAGAACAAAGGCACAAAATTGGTCGATATTGGCGTGTCAATAAATATGCTTAATGGTAGATAAATTTGTATGAACCATTTTATGAGCAGTCGAAATCGTTTATAAAACATATTTATTATAACGCCGTTATTTAGAAGACCCTAAACATTTTTCGTTATAATGACTATCGATTAAAACTACAGATTTTGCCGCTCCATTGGCTGTGTTAGAAACGATATCGACTCTCCACTCTGTTCTGTCGGTTTCTCAGAAGATAAAATACCTTCTCGTATTAAATGTTCAATATTGGTCCATAGGTCCACCCTGTAGAAATGAACTACAACACTTAGTGGTATAACCGGAAATTTAAAATTTGCCATGGCGAAGGATGTCAGAAGTTTGGTTCAATCAAACTTCGACCGAATAATTGATCGATTAAAAATTCCTTAAAACGGATTTGGTCTAAAACCGCATTTTTTCTGCGAGGCAGATTTTATCAGATCATCTTTAAGTGCATATAACCTCATTACAGGGTATAATAAAACAATTTTCCTGACCAATTCAATAATCCATGTTGATGTCTGCCTAATATAATAATATATAAAAAGTGAGGTCATTAGCTTCCTAAAAAATCTGACTCCATTTTTTATGTTGATATGTATCCGGAGATTTTAGCATTGTTTTCCAAAACGTCTTCGTCTTCGTGCGTGATTTTCTGATACTTTTACAAAGTCGAAATTGCCTGCCTGGCTAGCCAAGAATATTATTAGCCGTTCGAATTCTTCTTTTGAGATGCTGTGTCGGTTTTCAGCTTCGCTGATCATGACTTCTACGAATACCACCAACAGAAGAGGGTAACAATTTGCATAATGTTTTATGTTCTTGCGTCTTCTACACATTTACTTGAAACTTGCTGTTGCTGTTGCAACGTTTCAGAGTCATGGTATTTTTGTTCCCGTTGCTGCCGCTGCTGCTTTTGTACCATCGAATGTTGCAGATTATTATCTTTAAAATTTATAGCATTCTTTTGAGAAACACATACATCATGCAAGTCTTTCTTTATGTTATGTGTGTGTATTTCCATATACAAACATATATTTTGCAATGCCTTGATTTGAAAAAAATGGAGTAATTTATTGAAGAAATCGAGTATTTTAATGGATTATTTTTTATGATCGGAGTTTAAGGAATATTTGGAAAAAATCTTACATTGGTCTTAGGGTAATCACAATGCTTAGCCCAATCATTTGTTGCGCCCTTATAGTAGGAATTTCTACAGACTCATCCTTTATCATTTTGAACCTATAGGTAGGCATTTGGCTTTCTGGTTTTGACCAAGTACACCTAATTCGGATTTAATACACCACGAAAATTATATTTTTATATTTTATTTCTAATTATTTTTTTATTTATAATTCATTCTTAAATCAATAACGTTGACTGTTGAATAGTGCTAATTGGTGAATAGCCACCACGCAAATAAAATTGGACGTTGATCTTTTCTCGAATTTCGGCATAACTATGTATTGTTAGTAACAGTAGCTAAAAGGTGTATTGTTTCAGTAATTTGTTAATAGGTATTGTAAACAAATTAATACAACAAATTGTCAACGCTATTTATACAAATTTCAATTTGAACTTGCCGAATTTCGTGTTATAACTTTTACCTCATATTAGAAAAAATCACACCTTTCAAATTTGAGAACATGAAATGTGGAGATATCACTTAATAGTACACACAGATCATATATCGCTATATATTCCCAATTTGTCTTCTCCTGCCTACATTTCCTCATAGTGCTAAACATATAATTTCATAATAGTCTCAAAATCGTTGCTCTGTTGCTCTAAAACCAATTAACACTCTTAGAAAATTACCAATGAAACAACAATCATTAGCATTTGGTGTCGACACGACTGCCGCCTGCGTTTTTTAACAACAACAACAAACCCAACATGTACTTTGATGTGATTTCCATCAAACAATTTGCAACCCCAGGGGGCACAGAGATCAAACATTCAAATGTACAAAAATTCCCACGTTGCACAAACATTAATAACAATGGTCATTACATGGAAAAAAGCAAAATAGTTTCCATACAACAACAACATTTATTAATTTTGCCGACAAATTTTAAAATTCTTTTTTTTTTTGTATTTGCGCCGACCCAAACAAACATCGGTACAGTAAAAAAGAGAGCAGGAATAAAATTCGACAAAGACAAACGTTTTGGTTTATGTCAGTTGGAGGTTAGCCGTTAATCAGTTTAGAGGTGATGAGTATTGTAATTCTGGGTTATTTTAATGCTACAATGTACAGTTGTTGCCATCGATTCGTTAAGGTGGGAAAATACATTAGACAGTTTTACAAGGGTTCAGTGGTTTGTACCTTAAATAATTGGAAAACGAAATGTTTAAAATGTTTAAAAGAGAGACTAACGGTTTGACCGAAGTGGAGAGAATATCATTGTCCGTTAAATATTCCGATATATAGCATTTCCAGATTAAATGAAACCTTTTACAAATTAAATGAAACCTTTTCCAAATTAAATGAAACCTTTTCCAAATTAAATGAAACCTTTTCCAATTGAAATGAAACCTTTTACAAATAGAATGAATGAAACCTTTTCCAATTGAAATGAAACCTTTTACAAATAGAATGAACCTTTTTCCAAATTAAATGATACCTTTATTCTTATCCAAGGAAATATAATATTTGCAGTAATTTTAAACCAATATTTGAAAATTAAATCAAAGAATATTAACAAATATAGTTGTATGGCTATGTAATTAACATAAATATTCTTTAATTCGTTGTGATTTTATTTTATATCTTTACTAAATAAAACTAAAAAATAGTAATACAAACTGAGGTATTTCTTGACATTTCAATAAATAAATATTTTAGAACAATTATTGAATACCCGGTCCTAAATGCGAAATACATATTTGATTTAAAAAATTGTTGATGATAAGGTAACTGCTTATCTTAATGAAGGGGTTCCCGACTTGCAGCTTGTGGGATTTTCAAAACCATGTCCATAACGTAGTTAGAACAATCTTGCCGAGTAAGCTTTTGAATTCTTCGCTCGATTATATTTCCACAGATAGATACACATGGCTAACATTATTCTGAACGACAATATACGCTGTCTGATCAAACAATGTATTTTCCGTATTAAACTAAACCCCACATTGAAAAAAATATTCAGTAAAAAATCCACGCCTATAATAGGCCTTAAAAAATCGTTTTCTAAACGACAGAATATTTGTTCTAAAAGCCGAGCTTAATTTTCAGGCGCGTCTGACTTGTGCGCAGCTCTTCCACTTGATCTTTCCATTGAATTCACGGTCAGTTAGCTCGCTTTTATATGCCTTGGGCAATCTAGTTCACATAGCGGTTCGATCTCTCTCGTTCCTTTTTTAAAAAGGAACTACTTCCTTAATGTAGTTCCTTTGCTCCATATAGTTAATTTGCCCAATACATTTCCTTTACTCCACACAGTTCCTTTGCTCTTTATAGGTCCTTTGATCCAAATAGTTCCTTTACTCCATACAGTTCCTTTACTCTTTATAGTTCCTTTGCTCTAAATAGTTCCCTTGCTCCAAATAGTTCATTTGCTTTTTATAGTTCCTTTGCTCTAAATAGTTCCTTTGCTTTTTATAGTTCCTTTACTCTAAATAGTTCCCTTGTTCCATATAGTTCCTTTGTTCTTTATAGTTCCTTTACTTCATACTGTTCCTTTGCTCTTTATAGTTCCCTTGCTATTTATAGTTCCTTTGCTCCATACACTTCCGACTCCTACATAGTTCATTTGAATCTCTCTCTTTTATCGTTCTTTTTTTTCGCCCACATAGTTCCGTGTGGATTTTTTTAATAGATGATTGAAAATTGTGCAAAAATTTGAAAAACGAACAAATTAAAAATATGGAAATAAAGGAACGGGATCAAAAAAGAACGAGATCAGAAAAAAATAACGAGCTCAGAATAAAGAACGAGATCAAAAAAGTAACTATATTAATTAAAGATGGAACTAGTTCCGATTGTTCCTTTCTCGGAATAGTTCCAATGAACTAGTTCGTTCCGGAACTACCCAACTCTAATCCTCATCCATTATCACAACATGGCCTAGCCAAGATATTCCGGGAATGTATCTCTCAAACACTCCAAGTGCTGCCTCATCTGCTTGCACAAGTACACATGCTTCAGATCCATACAACAGCACGGGTAATATCAGAGTCTTGTAGAGTGTGAGTTTGATATGAGTTGGTTACTCAGACCATAGCAGTTGATTGCTCAGACCATAGCAGCATCTTGTCCGGATTTCAAAGCTGATGTTATTAGTTTTGTTTATTGCGGTATTGAGGTACATAAAATCGTTCACTACCTCGAAGCAGCAGTTCTCAAGTTCCACAGTTGGTCTGAGTCTACTGGACGTCTTGCGCGTTGATACCATCAGCTTGGTCTTCTCGCCATTTATTGCCAGTCCCACTTTATCAGACTGCTACTCAATTCGATCAAAGGTGGCAATTTTCGATCCATTATTTCGATGTCGTCGGCGTAGGCGAGTAACATATGCTGTTTGGTGTACAGAGTGCCATTTTTGTTCACATTTGCATCTCGTATGATCACTTCCAGCAGTATATTAACCCTTTGTGGCCGAATGTTGCCCACAGGCAACAAAATGTTTTAGAGCTTATATTTAATATGTAGCTAGTAGATATATATATATATATATTCAAGGCCTGATTATGGACGACATATATCAAAAGAAAAATCTAGAAAATTCTAATTTTTTGTAAAGATATGAGCTTTCCAATATAGAGAAGAGGGCAAAAGTGTGTACCAATTTGTGTATACAGTCCAAATTATTTAAATCGCTTCGTATTCGAAATGTACGAATTCTGCCATCAGAATTTTTTTTGATTCTTGTAAAACAGAATATAGAGAATAATTTAAAATGATTTTTTCGTCGAATTTTCATTTGGTTTTCTTGATATTGGGTTTTTATTTTTCAGAAAGAATGTACTGTATCTCTCAAATGCAAGGATGTAGCGCTGTAGAATGTTGTCCATTTCCTATCTAGGATAGCTGCATTAAATCTGTGAACAGAAAATTGTTCTATGATTACGAAAAAAATTCGGGGCTCAAAGGGTTAAACAGGTCACACAACAAACTGTCACCTTGCCCGAATTCTCCTTAACTGCTGACCTTGTGCCAGTTAAAGTTATCCTGCATAGTCGTATTAATTTTGCATGAATGCCAACGCAGACATGTCCTTAAACACCTCTGAACGGATTGGGCTTTCGAATGCGGATTTATAGTCGACGAATAGGTGGAATGTGTCGATGTGTTTTTCGTGGGTCTTTTCCACGATCTGGCGCAGAGTGAAAATCTGGTCAGGTTCAATAATGTCATTGGCCGTTGGCTTTAGTTCATTCATCCACAGCACGATGGATAGCACTTATATGCGATGATACATGCATTCCTCTAGCCAAATTGTACTAATCAGCCGGTGCTGCTTTATTATCCTTCAGACGATTAATTGCTATTCTTACCTCATCTTAGAAAGGCGGTATACAATCTATAACGTCATATCTTATTAGTTCTGGGGTATCTTCTTCAACGGGACTATTTGATACCAGGAGCATTGTGAAATACTCCTTCCAGATCCTCAACACGTTGTCTGTATCTGTCACCAGGTTTCCTTCTTCATGTCCTGCAACAAAGCCTTTGGTTTGTTGTTTTACTCGTTGGTAAAATTTCCGGACTACATTCATACTCCAGTACATCTCAATTTGCTCACGCTCACGTTTTTCTTGTTCTTCTTTCTCCTCTCTCCGTTTCTCCCGATAATTCTCCATCTGCGTTTCTCCCGATAATTCTCCATCGCATTACATGTTGCTACTGTCTGCAGGGTTGCCCTACACCCTGCGTTTTTAATATCAGTAGCATTACGACACTCCTGATCGTACCGTAACGTAAGTGTTGCTTTGCTGCAGATTTTTAGGAGTGTGCTTCTATATTATTATGAGGACAAGGAGTGTTTTTGTCAAGCAAGTGTGTTAGTTGTGTTTGCAGCTTTTCGACATCGAGTTTCCGTTTTGTGATAGATCGCATCTTTGCTGCAATATTAAAACGTGTTCGAACCTTGGTTGCCACAAAGTAATGGTCCGAATCGATATTCGTTCCTCGGATTGATCAAACGTCAAAAACACTGGAGAATGCCTTCGTCTATAACAACATGATTAATTTGATTTCTCGTTGCTTGATCAGGAGAAACCCAGGTGGCCTTGTGTATATCGAGATGCTTGAATCTGGTCCTGCTATTTAACATGTTTTTGCTGCCGCGAAGTCAATCAACATCATGCTGTTTGATGTTTCTTCACGGAGGCTGAATTTTCCTATGGTGGGGCCAAAAATATTTTCCCTTCCGTCGGGGCATGGGAGCAAATAAGACTGGTGTAGAAGATCTTTTATACGGATTATAGCAATTCGCTCATCTACGGGAGTGAATCTAGAGACGAGATCTTTCATTCTCCTACTAACCATAAATTCACAGCCAAAATCTCGTTTCATGACAGCTATAATACAAGGCGTAACCATCTTACGCCAGTCCCTTTCCATCGCATTTCCTGTAAGGCAAAGCGAAAACTGCGCCTGTTCTGCACCTGGAATGTGTGCACGTTACACATTCCAGGTGCAGATCGTGGTCCTTTATACGTCAACATTAGGGGGTTTGGATATATTTTTCGTAGGTTTTTTATAGTAGGAAGGATTTTCTGAGTGTGGGCAACCAACTCGACGTTTATAGTTCTTATAGCGGCACATATCACTATTTTATCGGATGTTGAAAGTAGCTAACCCAGGTGACACCGTAGGGGGGTCAGTATCCACGATTGAGATGAAAGAGGCATCAAGATAAGCTTTCCCATGTTAAAGCCAATCAGAGCCGTTGCTTGGTATTTATCATACCCTGCGCCACCCTTTCCATTTGGAAGTTTGACAATTTTAACATATACGAACTTGTACGACCATGTGTGGTGCAGTTTACGCTTACATGAAAAATCAGTTTGCTAAAAAAGGAATTAATTCATAAACATTTGGAGCACAGCATTCTATTTACGTAGATTGTCGCGACAAGAGTGCACCGATAAACTTTAATCGTTGTATTACAAAGAAGTTCCATCCTATAGCACTATGAAATAAATTAAGGAATTCAATCGTAGCCGACGTTTCGTTAAAGACGAAAGTCCTTCAAAAACGGACATTGTGGCACAAATAATCGATGACATACGTAAAATGCCTAGCTACTTCAAGCATCAAAATCACTCTTTTTTGTACATCACTGTACTTCTTTTAAAATGTTTGACAATCTCCTTAATCAATAAGTCCCATTAAACAAATATTTGTAGATAATTTACACAACGATAAATTCGATCAAATATTCTATTTGTTAACTTTAAACGCTTTCATTGAATGCAAACACAAGAAGCAAACATGAAGACAAAAGTACATAAAATTGTCCACTTAGTGGATCACTCAATGAGCTTTCATTTATTATTTTTTACTTTTTATCGAATTTATACAAATTATAATAATAAATATTTACGATTGTATTAAAGATAAATAGCCAATGCTAATGGTCGGCAGCACCTATGTTTATTAATAATATCAACGGTAATATTAAACATAATGAAGCAGCATATGCTTCATTTAAGATCATAAGCATGTAAAAGCTTCAATATGGGTTAGGTGCCGCTTTTTTATTAATGTCTAGACATGTGCAGTTAAATTTGATGGACACACCAAAAATAGAAAAAAAAGAAAAATGTTTATTTATGCAATACCATTTGTCAGAGTTATGTTAAGTGATTTTTTGTGATGTTTATTGTAATAGTTATTGTTTTTAAGTTTTAAAAGTGTTAATATGTCAAATGAAGTTTTTTTTTTTGTTTTTCATGTGCGCCTTTTTAATGTGATGCGGTTTGTAATGTTTGGGGAAAACATTGCCGATTGCACTGCATTGTTACACTTACAAGACATGTGCTTACAATTAGCTTTATGTTAAGTGAAAGATAAAAAGTTGTGCAGATAAAAAGTTTTGTTTAATGGTTTATTTGCATTTTTTTCATAATATTTTCAACTCCAAGCTTCACCCGAAAATTACTTTTCATATGAGTAAGCTTTGAAAAAATAAACATGGTGTAAGTCAAAGTAGATGTAACATTCTATAGAATGAAAACCCGCATTAACACTAGATTTACGGATGTTGAATATATACCTACTATTACTAAAGTGTAAAGAAAACGGTTATAATTCCATTTAAATAATATTTTCATTATCAGAGAACGATTTTACATATAAATTCATTCGTAGCCTTAGGGGGGAAATGTCTGTCCTATTGGTAAATGTCTGTCAAACTCGAGAGAAAATATCAGTAGCTCCCCTACAAATGGGAACTGAAAAAATTGTATATCCTCAGTAGTAGCAAAACGCTTTCCTTTCATCCTTTTGAGGAGAGAAAACGTCAGCGGTGGCCAAGTGCGGTGAATACGGGGTTGAGGCATGGTAACGCTTTTGACTTTGGCCAAAAAATCATTCTGAATAAATGGATGTATGAGCTGGTGCTTTATCATGATGAAAATCCATAGTTGGGGTATTCACAATTCTGAACGGTTCTATATGAGAGATATGAAATAAATGAAGTATCCGATTTGACCCAAATTCTACACATTATAATTTTGTTACCAAACTGAGGTCTTGACCAAATAAGGAGCCTATTAATCCATTCCTTTTTATAACTCTCCCATAAAACGTAAACTTGTAAATGTCATATGAAACGAATAGAGGCATCGTTTTGGAGTAATTTTAGCATACAACATATTTATAGAAAACGTAAATTTAGTGCACCTATCGGTACGTACCTTCCCCAAAAATCGTCTGAATTATTTAAAAACCAGTAAGGAAAGTAGTAAAGTCGGACGGGGCCGACTATATGATACCCTTCACCACTATGGGTATATTAAATAGGACCATTAACATGAAATTGAATGAACTGAAATATGTAATACTTATCTAAATGTGAATAGACTAAGATCAATCAATAAACATTTCATTCCTTTGTTACGCTATTCTATGCTAAATTTTGTACGATGTGCAAAATATCATGTCTATCTAAAAAACATGAGGAGTTTAATGCACCATTTACTTAAAATCGGACGAAAATATATATGAAAGCTATATCCAAATATGAACCGAATTCTTGTCACTTGTCACAGGTTAGGTTATACTAATTTCAGTACGTTCTGTTCCTATCGGCCATATATTGGTTCCTTGGTGCGTCAATTACTTAAAATCATAAGGGTGCTATATTTAAATCTGGACCAATTTTCACGAAACTTGGCAAATACACTCTAGGCTCAATTCAGTACATCGTACTATATTTTGTGCAAATCGAAAGATATATAGGGACTGTGGTGTATCAATTACATAAAATCGGATGAAACTATGTATGGGAGCCATATCTACATCTGGACCGATTTTCACGAAACTTGGCAAACATCACTCTAGGCTCAATTCAGTACGTTATGCCAAATTTCGTGCAAATCGAAAGATATATTGGGACTTTGGTGCACCATTTACATAAAATCGGACGAAACTGAATATGAGAGCTATATCGAAATGGTAGGCTTATGTTCCAAATGTGAAGAACTGACATGCAAAATTGCTATATATACTCTTGCCATCGTAGTAGTACTTTTCAATACCTACAGTACGCGTTGCGATTAATTTAACATATCCAAATTTTGTCTCACCCGTACTCTATTAACCCTACGGTCAATAATCATTGTTTCAGACGCTATATACCAATGGAAAACCAAGGCAGTTTCTGACTTCCACGTATGGCCCAGAGAATCCCATGTTGTCTAGGGCTACACAAATCTGCAGAGGGGTTTGGAGAACACCTTAATAATATCTTAATAACAAATAATTATAGAAGCTTAACCCATTCGAAAGCTATAAGGAAATTACTATGATTATTGTAGATATATTATTATTTAAAAATGGAATTTAATATATCTATATATTATTTTAATGTATATAAAATTTTGAGTTCCTACATCTAGATCAGATCCGTATATACTTATTTTAAATAAAACCAGTAAGGAAAGTAGTAAAATCGGACTAAGCCGACTATATGATACCCTTCACCACTTTGGGTATATTCTATATATGTATCCTAACAGACGTCGTATTTTCGAGAGAATACTATTTTCAGTACGTTGTGTCATTCGGCCTAGCTATGGGTCCTTAGTGCACAATTTACATTTAATCGGATAATATATATGGGAGCTATAACTAAATCTGAACCGAAACTTAGCACACATCATTCTCAACCTAATTCAGTACCCTATGTCAAATTTAGTGGAAATCAAAAGATATATAGGGACTTTGGTCTACCATTTACATAAAATCGGACGAAACTATATATGGGAGCTATATCTAAATCTGAACCGATTTTCTCGAAACTTAAATCACGTCATTCAAGACTCAATTCAGTACACTATGAAAAATTTCGTTCAAATCGAAAGATATATTCATTTAAGACTCAATTCAGTACCCTATGCAAAATTTCGTGCAAATCGAAAGACATATAGGGACTTTGGTGCCATATTTACCTTAAATCGGACGAAAATACATATGGGAGCTATATATAAATCTGACCCGATTTTCTCGAAACTTAGTACACGTCATTCTAGACTAAATTCAATACACTATGCATAATTTCGTCCAAATCGAAAGATATATGGGAACTTTGGTGCCGATTTTTTCCCAATTTCAATAGGGTTTGTCCTTAACCAAATACGTGACTTTTGCCAAATTTCATCCAAATCGGATCATAAATGCGACCTGTACTTTGTTCACAAAAATACATGGGCGGACAGAGGGACGGACGGACATGCATAAATCGACTCAGAAAGTGATTTTATGCATATTCTCAAAAGGATCCATATGTCTATCTCGTTTCCTTTTGTCTGTTACAAACATATTCACAAAGACCGCACGATAGTCCAATATTTGTATGAATTACAGCGCTAACTTTGTAGATCAATGGTACAAATGTACCACGGTTATTGATCTACGTATACTTTTTTGGTTATAGACCGTAGGGTTAAGCACAAATTAAAAACAAAACTATTCTATAAACGTGATACTATGTTTTTTTTTTTTTAATTTTTGTTCAGAAATCTTACCTGAAACTCATCACATCGAGACGAAGTGGGGAAAGCACCAGCTCTTCTCTATGAATAACTATATCATAAATCTTTTTTCCATACTTTATTCAAGGGTTAATTTAAAATTCGCGTCTCAAAAAATTATTGTCACATTTGTCGCAGTTAATTTGTTAAAATACTTGTTTTAATATAAAAACAAAAATATTGTAAACAACATGATTTAAAAAAATTAAAATTTGCAATTAAACCTGTTTATAAATGCAATTTTTAAAAATTCATAATTGAAAGGCATTTGTTTGAATTGAAACACTTTCAAATCACTCATTACCAGCAGCTCATAATTCAGTCAATAAAAAAAAAACAAAAAACTTCAAAGTGTGTCATGTGGTTAAAACAAATGAACAAACACTTTTGCACACACAGAAAATTCCCACATTGACATATATTCAGTATATAAACGGATGCAATAAATAAACAAAAATACAACACAGAGTGTTAAGGTATTTTATTTTTGGTTTTTGTTTTGGGGACAGCATTAACAAGGTGTCCGAAAACAGGTTAAAATAGCAATAAAACAAACATTTTTAATTGTTTAATGAGAAGAACATTGATTTATAAACAACAACAAAAAAAAAAAAACATGGTAATAGAATAGAAAGGTATGGTAACAAAATCAAATTTCTTTAATTTGAAGAGAAATACAAAAAATAGCTACAGGGAAAAAGGAAATACCAATGGTCCGTGAATCACAATTAAATAATGATTTCTTGTAATTATCACACTAAACATTTCCTTAATTCGTGCAATAATTTTAATGTATGGCATAAAACCTGGGGGTACTGTCGTGTCTGTGTGCTGCCTTGAAATGTAACACGCACATGCCGCATCAGGTTTGTTTCTTAAGTCTTTTGTTTTCACTGTAGTTTTGCTTGATGTTGGGAATTGATTTCTTCACGTTTTGGTTTAAATTACTTTTTTCTTCTACGTTTTTTAATATTCTGCAGACCACAAAAAAAAAAAAACATTGAAATCGTTGTGATTAATACATCATTCGGGGAAATCACAAAGACACATATGATTCATGCTGCTGGTGGGGAATTTCATCAATTTTTGTCAGTTGTAATTTCAAGAAATTCTTAAAAAAAAACATCAAACTGTGTGGTTACAAATAAATATCCGTCAAATCGAATCAGCATGTAATTTTTTTTATCAATCAATTCAAAACTTCGAGCGTAATATTTGATAAATACTCACTCCAATCACATATATGCATTGTATATGTGATGCAATAGATAGACATATTTTCTCAGACATTTCCCCACCTCATCAAGTAAATGGAAATATGCAACAACTATGTTAAAATGGCGTTGCAAATGTTGCAACATCAAATTCAACACGTGATACACGCAATTTGCAAATAAATTTTAAATAATCTTAAGATTTTATGCCACTGATAATGTTTCGAGAAATTTATAACTTTATAAAGTGACAGAAATAG
Organism: Musca vetustissima; assembly: GCF_032173495.1. NCBI lineage: Eukaryota > Metazoa > Arthropoda > Insecta > Diptera > Muscidae > Musca > Musca vetustissima. Next base: position 117,264 of record NW_026888898.1, read on the forward strand.
CTGTAGTCTCGGTGGCATATAAAACTTGTTTTATTTGCCGCCGTGAAAGAGTAGCTAAGGCTTTCAAACAAAGTATGTAAACTGACATTGATCTTATTAACCTTTTTCTTCAAAACTCGACAAACATTATTTCAATGTCTGGACAAATGAAATACAAAAAAAACAAATTTTATCTTTTTGCAAACATTTTGATGTGTCTTTTTTCATTTTGCATTTCCTTTCTTGTTGGTTTGCCGACAATTGTGTATCATGGTGTTGCAATGGAACAGTGGGCCAACATTAGATTACACAGCTGAGTAGGGAAATGTGCATTTTACCATGAACTTAATTTTAATTTCCTACTACGAACGATCACACAAACGAAAACCATGGACAAGTGTGTAATAGCAACTACTGTTTTTGACCAAATCCGCGACAATTCCAAATATGTAGACTCAGACTCAGTAGGACCTGATAAAAAATAGAATAGAAATAGAAACTCTTCTTGATCAGAATAAATTTTTATGTCTATATAACCATGTTCGTCACATGATATATTGGTCCATGTTTTGGTATATCCCCCATAAAACTGTAGGCACGGGTTTGAACCCAATTGGACGCAATTATTGGGTAGCAAATCTTCCCATCAAAAATATCAATATTGGTCCACTTTTTAGGATTATCATTAGGTAGAAAATCTTCACACAAATTATTAACGTTTCAAGGAGTTTTTGAGTTTGAATTGGGTAGTAAATGAAACTAACAAAAACTATCGACATTGACTTGAGTTTCGGCGTAAGCCCAATATAACTGTTTTCTCATTATTCGGTACTTTGGGCACATTTTTCAATCGAATTGTTTATATTTGTATATAACCAATTAAATATTGGTTATATATACAAAAAATTTTCCGTGGATAGCTCCCATATAAAAATCCAATTCGATTTTAAAACTCTTGAACTAAATGAACAAATTCGGCCCGATTTGATTTAAATTCGATTTTATTTTCGCACTAAGTTCCCTCTGTGAACATTTCATTAGTAGAGTCCAACATTCTGAAGGCCAATTTGGGATTTCTTTGTGGGAACTCGCCCATCCTTCATAAGTAGTGTCTACAGTATAATTTAAGTCTGAACTATTTAGAAGTGATGACAATCATCCTTTATTTTCGTCCTTAATGGGCTTGAAGTCTTCTCTGTACAAATTTTTTATCAATTGGAGATTTTAGTAAATTATCTTGCTGAGTAATTTCTTCTGGATCTTAATCTCTCAAATACCGCATTATTGAGGTTCAGTATAAAATCGAATGGAATATATATCCGAAAGCTATATCTATATCAATACCTCTCAAATTTTCCGTATGTGTTTTTATGCGTGTTATAAACATCCGAACGAAATTTGAAAGGTCCAGTGATTTGTGGCCTAAAAAACTTGCCATTGTTTTCAAACCATTGACTATAAGAAATGCTAAAGCTAGAATCTTGTAATATGGTCTGGAAGCAAGGTGTGTGGGTCAAAATAAACATAGAAGGTGAATTCGAGCTAAAAATGCACGAAAATCAGAAAGTTGAGCAAATGTGGTAATTTAACGAAAGCGAACCAATTTGACTCATACCAGAAATTTTCAGTTTTTTTTTTTTTTTTTGAAGAAAGTTGTTCCATGTTAATTTAAACAAATTGTTCATTATCGGAAACCTGATACAATCTCATTTTTTATACCCGCAGTCCAGAGCAAAAATTATATGTCTGGCTGACAAATGCTTGTTTGGCAGAGTTACCGGTTCAATCCGGGCAAAGGCCCATTGTAATATTACTTCCAGGCTTACATTTAACTCGAAAATGGGAAATATCAGACCAATCCTTCTAGTGTCTCCAATACAAAACTTAGCTGAACATAAGTTTACAGTGTCCGAAGTTGGGAATTATTGGTTTGCTCTTTTTGGCACCTTCCCCACAAAGGGTACATATGATGTAGATGTAA
>NW_026888899.1:0-12014 GCF_032173495.1 Musca vetustissima
AAATTTACTAAATTTGGTACAATTTCGTAGCATGTGAACGGATAGAGCTATAAGCTTGAAATTTCGAATGCGAATCAAAGTTTAGAAGTGGGGTCGAAAGTGGTTTTGGAAGGATGTACTCACGAATTTGGAGGAACGGATGGAGCAGGAATCCTTAAAAATTGTAATAAACATTACCGCCATAGTGTATTATTGAGATCCCAATACGTAGATTTGGAAATTTGTATTTATGTGTAGGAAAAATTCTAAATGTTACTATATTCAATACAACTTTGATTTGTGTGAACCGATAGAACTGCAACAATGAAATTTGGGAATAAGTTTGCTAATGCTTGTAAATTTGAGGTATGTTGGTAGTTTTGGAAATTTGCACTTATGTGTACTAAATGGTACTAAATTTTGTACAATTTGAATTTCGGGTGAACCAATAAAGCTGGAACCCTGGAATTTGGAGTTAGGATCGCTGTGGGGGTGTAGAATTGGGATATGTGGGAAGTTTGGAAATTCAAACTAATGTGTAATAATAGTAATAGTAACTATTATTACACATTAGTTCGAATAATATGGAGACTATACCAGATCATATACCGATATTGGCAAATTTTAGTAAAAAATCCTTGCAAAACGGGGTTGAGATCCATTATTATGCTGCTAAAGCCCTATTTTCATTTCCCCCATTTTCAAACTCATGTTCATGGCATAATTATACAAGGTAGTCTCATGCAGACATTTGGTTCCAATTTTTTCATAAATTTACTTTTGACAACATTCAGCATTCAAAATTTAACCAGAAAAAGTGGACCTAAATTAATAATTTTTTTGTGGAAAAACATGGTACCTAATAAGAACACAATGTACGAAATTTCAGCGAATTCGGCTGAAAAAACGCCCAAGAGCCCCAAATGTCGAAAATTGGGTGTACCCATATATGGGAGCTATGCGTAACAGCATTCAAAATTTAACCAGAAAAAGTGGACCTAAATTAATAATTTTTTTGTGGAAAAACATGGTACCTAATAAGAACACAATGTACGAAATTTCAGCGAATTCGGCTGAAAAAACGCCCAAGAGCCCCAAATGTCGAAAATTGGGTGTACCCATATATGGGAGCTATGCGTAACAGGGATATGACCCACCTTCGAACTTGACCTGACTGCAGACAAAAGACAATTCCATGCAAAGTTTTGGCGACCTTTCTCAATTCATTTAGAGGCTAGAGTAATTACAATAGGCAGATGGACATGGCTAAATCGTCATAGAATATTACACTGATCAAGAATATAAAGTATGTATATTCTTGATCAGCGGATCAGATCGGAAATTATTATTTCGATGAGTTACAAACGGAAAATCAAAATTAATATACCCTTTATACTATAGTGGAGGGTATGAAAAGAGGGTTATATGACTATACCTACAAGAGGGTGAATATTAATAATTTTTGGAAGGGAGATTTGTTACCATATACGACTACAAAATACCAAATTACACCGAATTCGGGTGAAAACCCGTTCAAGAACCAAAAAAAATCCCGAAATTTGGGGATACCCTTATATGGAGGCTATATAATTTTATTTAAAGGGATTAGCTGTCCAATAAGAACTTGAACTACTCAATTACAGAAATACAGGAAATTAGATGAACAAAAATAGTGACCTTTATAAAAATTTGGACCAAATTTGATCAATCTATAAACATGTCATTTTGCAGATGTAGAGTCATTTGGACAGATGTAGAGTCGTTTGTTACAATGGGACAGAATTATGTAAATCGATTTGTAGGAAATTTCAATTGGATATCTGATAATTATTTATCAGCCCATGAAGTCGGTCTAAGGTATATTTGAACAATATCTGCATATCTAAACCAGTAAGGAAAGTAGTACAGTCGGACTGGGCCGACTATATGATACCCTTCACCACTTTGGGTATATTCTACATATGTTTCCGAAAAGTCGTCGCCTTTTGACATGAAATTGAACGAACTTAAATATATGATTTTTATGTCTTTCTGGAACCTATGCTAAATTTCATTTCATTTGGGCAAGTTTAGAGTCGATTGCGCACAGTGGGACAGATTTGTGTAAATCGATTTAAAGCAAACTTGACACACGCTATTCGCTATGCTACACTGTTTAAAATTTAATCTCAATCAGACACCTACGCTATGCCAAAATTCGTGCAGATCAAATGATTTTCAGAGACTTTGGTGCACCATTTACCTAAAATCGGACGAAACTATGTATCATATGATTTTCAGGGACTCTGGTCCACCATTTACCTAAAATAGGGCGAAACTATAAATTGAAGCTATTTGTAAATCTAAACCGATTTTCACGAAACTTAGCACACATCATTTTAGACCTAATTCAATAGGCTATCCCAACTTTCGTGCAAATCGAATGATATATAGGGACTTTGGTAGACCATTTACATAAAATCGGGCGAAACTATATATAGGAACTATATCTAAATCTAAACCTATTTTCACGAAACTTAGCACACGTCATTCTAAACCTTATTCAATACGCTATGCCGAAATTCATGCAAATCAAATGGGAGCTATATCTAAATCTGAACCGATTTTCAGGAAACTTAACACACATCATTCTAGACCTAATTCAGTAGGCTATACCAAATTTCGTGCAAATCGAAAGATATATAGAGACTTTGGTACCCCATTTACATCAAATCGGACGAAAATATATATGGGAGCTATATATAAATCTTAACCGATTTTCTCCAATTTCAAAAGGGTTCGTCCTTGGGCCAAATAAGTGACATGTGACAAATTTCATACAAATTGGATCATAAATGCGACCTGTACTTTATTCACAAAAATGCATAAATCGACTCAGAAAGTGTTTCTATGCATATTCTCAAAAGAAACCATGGGTCTATCTTGATTATTTTTGCCTGTTACAAACATATGCACAAAGACATAATACCCTGTACCACAGTGTGGTGAAGGGTGTAAAAAGGGGGTTTATATGGGGACTAAACCTAAAAAAGGTGAATATTAATAATTTTTGGTAGGGAGATTTGTTACCATATACGACTACAAAGTACCAAATTACAGCGAATTCGGTTAAAAGATGCGCTCAAGAACCTCAAAATACCTAAAATTAGTGTACCCTTATATGGGGGGTATCCGAACAAATTTACTTATATTTATAATTTTTAGTGGAGAGATTTGCTACCCAATAAGAACTCAAAGTACAAAATAGAAACCAATTCGGCGGAAAATTGCGATCAAAACCCCCCAAAATACTGGAAATTGGGGAGTAACGTTTTATGGGACTGCCCGGAAAAATTGACCGATATTTATAATTTTTAATTTAGATATTTCGCACCAAATTAGAATCAAATGTACCAAATTTCTGCGAAATCGGCTGAAAAACGCGCACAAGAATCCCAAACAACCGCAAATTGGGGGGTACCCTTATATGGGGGACTATCCGAAAAAATTGATCTATATCTATATTTTTGGTGGGGAGATTTGCTACCCAATGTGCCGAATTTCAGCGAAAACCCATCTTCGAACTTGACCCGCCTGCAGACAAAAGACCTTATGTAAACTTTTGGCGATCTATCTCAATTCGTTTAGACGCTAGAGTGATTACAACAGACAGACAGACATGGCTATATCGTCATAGAATTTTACGCTGATCAAGAATATATATACTTTATGGGGTCGGAAATGATTATTTCGATGCGTTACACATGGAAAAACTAATATACCCTCCATACTATGGTGTCATTTATTTAGCGTTGTAATTAAGTCAGTGAAAGGGCTTTTGTTAGATGGTAAACAGTATAATTTCTCAAGAATTGGGGTCGAAGACTTACAAAATCTGGTTAGTGGCATGCGAAATTTCCCAACGTTTCGCTGTTATCCCATACGTCATACCGCTGCTTCTTGCGCAACCAATCTTGTCTAAATCCTTTAAGTCCTCTTATTATTCCAAAGAATTCTGTGGGTCTTTATCGCCCATGTCCCCATGTTGTTTTGAAAGGTATGACATTGTTTACATCTATAATTTGTAGCTCCGTAGCACTTTTGGCAAGCAGGTTGGGTTTTTCATTGATTTGTACAAGACCGTGTTGTGAGACATTTTTTTATGTTTTTATGGATTCCTGTCGGTTTTGAATTTATTGATTTTATTTACTGTCATAATATCTGCCATGAGTTTAAACATTTCGTTATAAAGTAAACCTCTGCCCGTAGGCTCGTATTGCGATCGGACACAAGGAATTACGTTTAAGTCCCCGATTCTTCAATAAAAATGACCCATTCCTGCTACAGCTAGGCGGGATTCATCTGTGTAACAACAGTTACTAGGGGGAATTTGAAAAAAAAAACTGAATTAAAAATAATTAAAATGACCAATGCCCTAACAGGCAAAATTAAAAAAATAAAAACGTTTCCAGCTGAGTACGGCTACGATTCGAACCTAGGTTCCCAGAGCAACACAAATGTTGGAAGACCACTTAAGTTTCTGAACCATCGAAACACTTCCAAAGATTGCACAACAAACATGTGTACAGCATGGGAGCAATTGTAGCTGTGTTGATTAATTAATAATTTACCGGTGTCGATTCACTCGTTTATATTTCCGTATTGTTCGGATTCACTTTAACGCCCCTCGGTATCGCCCAATGAATTTCTACTTAGTAACTTAATAAATCCTTAGAGGGGAGAACCTTAGAAGTATTAAATATCGTCTACATAGTATACTTGTTCAGATCCCTCTTCGGTTAAGGTCCTTAAATGACTTTTAATAATTGTGATCCACAGGAGTCTGTCACCACCCCTGTCCTTCTTTGTCTCCTATATTTACGTCTTGTAGGCTAATGTTTATCCGCAATTCCATATTGCTAGACCTTCCCACCTTCCCTGCTAAAGCTAATTTATCTTTTAAACCAAAGTCCTTACTTAATGATAGAAACACCATTACCATAAATCATAAAATATCACCGAATTTAATCACAGGCTTTCCATTTTTACGAAACATTTAACCCGAACACCGTTACCTTAACAAAAACAAAAAGTCGTCAAAGGAATACCAATGGACACAAAGAAAACTCCCAATGTCATTTAATTTACCTTCTACGAAACGACGATTCGAAATGAAAATTGAACAATTATTCCGCGAAGAAATCAACATAAGAAACCTATAATTATTTTTCATTTTCGGACCTTCGGTGTTATTTTTAATTATTTCACCATACTTGTATGGTGGAATAAACGTTTCAGTCCATTCGTATTTCGGCACAAGAAAGTCATTTGCATCGCGCAGCCATAACATTAAATGCACGCATATGAAATGTATCCTTTTGCGGCATAAAATTGACTTCATGAGTCAATGAAAAGAAATGTCATCAATTCATTTTCAATTTCGATATTGTTTCGTCGAATGACACTGAATTTTTCATTTTTATTTTTATGTTTCTTTGAATGGCACAGATTTTTCCTTCTTTCTTTCGACGAAGGATACCCGAAGACATAATGGCAATAAGTAGCACAGATACGCCCATAAAGGAAAGACAAAAGAAAAATGGATTTCGGGTTATTATGTGGAGAAAAAAATACATTCAAACATAGTATGTGATTTCGGAATAAATATTGCTATTAAGGAAATAACGAAAATATTCAAAAGGAACACATTATCGTTATCATTATGTAATGTTTTTCATGAGGTAGATTTTGTGTCGATATTTCAAAGTTTTTGTCTGTAATCCAAACCAGTAAGGAAAGTAGTAAAGTCGGACGGTACCGTCTATATATGATACCCTTCACCACTTTGGGTATATTCAACAGATGAATCATAACAGACGTCACATTTTTCAAGGACCAGTAAAATGAAATTGGATCCATAAACATGTCATTCTGCAACCTAAATTATTCATTTTTTAAATTATTCATTTGGTCAGATATAGAAACTATATCTAAATCTGAACTGATTTTCACGAAACTTAACACACATCATTTTAGACCTAATTCATTACGCTGTGCCGAATTTCGTGCAAACCGAAAGATATTAAGGGACTTTGGTACACCATTTACATTAAATCGGACGAAAATATATATGGGAGCTATATCTAAATCTGGACCGATTTTCACGAAACTTAACACACATCATTCTAGACCTCATTCATTACGCTGTGCCAAATTTCGTGCAAATCGGAATATATATAGGGACTTTGGTACACCATTTACATTAAATCGGACGAAAATATATATGGGAGCTATATCTAAATCTGAACCGATTTTCACGAAACTTAACACAAATCATTTTAGACCTAATTCATTATGTTGTTCCACATTTCGTGCAAATCGAAAGATATATAGGGACTTTGGTGCCCCATTTACCTAAAATCGGACGAAAATATATATGGGATCTATATCTAAATCTGAACCGATTTTCAGGAAACTTAACACACATCATTCTATACCTAATTCATTACGCTGTGCCAAATTTCATAAGGACTTTGGTACACCATTTACATTAAATCGGACGAAAATATATATGGGAGATATATCTAAATCTGAACCGACATATACCAAATTTCATCCAAAGCTTGGTCTTCTCGACATTTTCTGCCAGACCCACTTTGGCAGGCTCATTCTCAATTTTTTCAAAGGTGGGTGTTACCGCTCGTTATGTTCGACCCATTATATCGATGTCATCGGCGTAGGCGAGTAACATGTGATGTTTGGTGTACAGAATGCAATTTCTGTTCACATTTGTGTCTCGTATGACCTTTTACAGCAGGATGTTAAAAAGATCACACACCAAACTGTAAGAATCCTCGTTCGGTATTAAATGGCTCCGATTTTAACTGCTTACCTTGTGCCACTAAAAAGTATTCTACATAGCCGTATTAATTTTGCAGGAATGCTGAACGCAGACATGGCTTTAAAAGCCTCTGAACGTGTAGGACTATCGAATGCGGCTTTATAGTCGACGAAAAGGTGGAAGGTATCGATGTGTTTTTCGTGCGTCTTTTCCAGGATTTGGCGTAATTTAAAAACCTGTCAATGGTGGATTTGCTAGGTCTGAAGCCGCATTAGTATGGTCCAGTAATGTCATTGACCCTAGGCTACAGTCATTCATACAGCACGTTGTATGACACTTTATATGCGATGGGAAGAAGGCTAGAAGGCTGGTGCATGCTTCTGACCAGCATTTGACCACCAGTCTTGAATAGTTCGGCTGGTAACCCATCGGCAGCTGCTGCTTTATTACTCTTCTGCCGATTGATTGCTATTCTGACATAATCTTCTTGCTAGGGTATTATGACTTTGTGCATATGTTTGTAACAGGCAAAAGGAAACGAGATAGACACATGGTTCCTTTTGAGAATATGCATAGAATCACTTTTTAAGGCTATCTATGCAAGTCCGTCCGCCCGTCTGTCTGTCCATGTTAAATTGTGAACAAAGTAGAGGTCGCATTTATGATCCGAATTGGATGAAATTTGGCACAGCTCATTTGTTTGGCCCAAGGACGAACCCTAGTGAAATTGGGAAAAATCGGTTAAGATTTAGATATAGCTTCCATACAGGGACGTACGCAGGGGGGCGGCCCGGGGGGCCCGGCCCCCCCCCCCCCGAAATGAAAAATTTTCACAGTAAATGTATGTTTGCAACAGCGATTTTTTCATTTTGTACTACCGGGCCCCCCCCGAAATGAAATCCTGTGTACGTTGCTGCTTCCATATATATTTTCGTCCGATTTAATGTATATTTGGCACAGTGCACGAAATTTGGCACAGTGTACTGAATTAGGTCTAGAATGATGTGTGTTAAGTTTCCTGAAAATCGGTTCAGATTTATATATAGTCCCCATATATATTTTCATCCGATTTTATGTAAATGGTGTACCAAAGTCCCTATATATCTTTCGATTTCCACGAAAATTGGCATAGCGTAATGAATTAGCTCTAGAATGATGTGTGTTAAGTTTACTGAAAATCGGTCCAGATTTAGATATAGCTCCCATATATATTTTCGTCCGATTTTATGTAAATGGTGTACCAAAGTCCCTATATATGTTCCGATTTGCACGAAATTTGGCATAGCGTAATGAATTAGCTCTAGAATGATGTGTGTTAAGTTTCCTGAAAATCGGTTCAGATTTAGATATAGCTCCCATATATATTTTCGTCCGATTTAACATAGATGGTGTACCAAAGACCTTTAATATCTTTCGATTTGCACGAAATTTGGTACAGCATAATGAATTAGGTCTAGAATGATGTGTGCTAAGTTTCGTGAAAATCGGTTCAGATTTAGATACAGCTCACGTATATAGTTTCGTCCGATTTAATGTAAATGGTGCACCAAAGTCCCTATACATCTTTCAATTTGCATGAAATTTTGCACATGCTATTGAATTAAGCCCAGAATTAATTCAGTAGCCGATTTCGTGAAAATCGGTTCAGATTTAGATATAGCTCCCACATATAGATTATATTTTTAACAACAACGATTATAGTTTCCCCATGTTACACAGACGGCTCTAAATCTGCTCGAATGAAATTAAAGTTAGGATAGGTTGGAGAAAGAGGGGACATAGACATGCAATTGTTAGGACCCAAAGTGGTAAAGGGTATAATATAGTCGGTCCAGTCCGACGTTACTACTTTCTTTACTGGTTTTATATTAAAATAGTTATCTGATTTGTTCTGCGTTTTGGGTTTGGTCCTAAGACTCTGTTGTAATCATTTCACCTGCGGAGGATATAACGTAAGGATTTAGGCCGAGCCCCTGTGTGGGACGTTCCAAAAGATAGGCAATGTTTCGATGAAATCAACATTTTCTGAAATGGATTTGGTCCAAAAAAGCGTAGGTTCTAGAACCAATATTTCGACGAGGCACATTTTCACTGTATCAAAGTGTATACACCCTCATTAGTAAAATATTCATTAAACATTTCTGAAATTTGTATTTGGTGTACATTATGGCTTACATAATCAGTTTGTAGAAAGGTCACTTTTTGGTATGTTCCCTTTATTCTCATTTCAAGTAGAGGGTACCCAAAGTTCGGCCCGGTCGAACTTAACGCTTTTTCACTTGTTCTTTCTTCTTTTTTCAGAAAATACGTTTCTCCTCTCTTCGTTTCTCATATCAGTAGCATTACGACATTCATGATCGTCGGGTTCGTCCCATGAGTTTCTTGGTGGTGGTTTTTAGTACGCAAGTCATGCTTTTGCTGCAGTTTGTAGGGAGTGGGCAATTCTTTGCCATTGTTCTTCTACATTATTTTTGTTTGGGACAAGGAGTGCTGCCATGGCCAGGGCAGCGGTCATATACTGTTTCTAGGCGCTCGTAAAATATGTCTTTAGTCTGCTCATCTCTGTCTTCCGTCCGAGCATGGGCGCAAATGAGACTGATGTAGAAGAAGAGGATTATAACAATTCGCTCATCTACTGTAGTAAATCTGGAGACGAAGTCTTTTATTCTCCTATTAACCATAAATCCGCATCCGCAGTGCGTAATCGTCTGATTTACTTACGCCTGTCCCTTTCCATCGCATTTCCTTTAAGGCAATAATATCGGCTTGTTCTGTACAATGTGTGTACATTTCAAGTCCAGATTCGCAGATCGTTGTCCATTACTAACATGAATTTGTTAACACATATCTGTCAAAAAATGCATGTTGTTATAGAATATGTTCTAACGCATTTATAGAGTATTTTGCAATACGTAAAATGTTTAAAGAATATTTTTTCCTACAATTTTTTACGTAAAATATATATTTCACAAATTTAAAAGAACTAATTAAATTTTCATTATGAGATTTCGAACAAATGTTATTCTCTGTGTTTTTAAAGCTCATTGTTGTTACGATTGTTCCATTAAAATAACAAAACAGAAAAATGCCATCCTAGAATTCCAACTGAGCCCGTATTCAACTTCCTGTTATGTTTATGAAAATTTTCGTTGAGATAATTTAATTTCCGTTTGACCTTTTTTTTTGTGTGGCTATGCATTATTTTGTAGCTTTAAGCGTAAAGCAGTAAAACTTTTTTTGTTGAATCCATGAGTATCCGGCTATTTGTTCATATGTTGTTTACTGTTCAAATGTGTGAGTGTGCGTCTGTATGTGTGAATGCACGTGCTGCTAGCTAGCAAGAATATTTTTATAGGGCAATGATATTTTTATTAAACACACTCTGTAAAAATATTTTCACAATATGTCATTTTAATTATAAAACAATACAATTACAATGTGAAATAAACTGTCTCAATATACACAAGCACACTCTTACACATACATACAGATGCTGAGGCAGATGGTAGTTTGTTTGGATGCCATATTCACAATTGTTTGACTCGATTCCATAATTGAAATTGGTATTGTCGTTATTGTTGTTGTGACAGTAGATGTGACAATAAATGTAAGTAAATGACAAGAAAAGTTTAAGAAGAGTGTGCATATGACTGTAATTATATATGTATTTATATGTAAATTCAGAGATCGTGTGTTTTTGCCTACATATATTAACATACATTTCGATTTCAGCTAAAATTCACGCCTGTTTTGGGTCCTTTGAAAATTCTTCTTTAATAAATCCACACCTGTTTTGGGTCCTTTGAAAATTCTTCTTTAATAAATCCACACCTGTTTTGGGTCCTTTGAAAATTCTTCTTTAATAAATCCACGCCTGTTTTGGGTCCTTTGAAAAATATTCTTTAAAGAATCCACGCCTGTTTTGGGTCCTTTGAAAATTCTTCTTTAATAAATCCACGCCTGTTTTGGGTCCTTTGAAAATTCTTCTTTAATAAATCCACGCCTGTTTTGGGTCCTTTAAAAAATATTATTTAATAAATCCACGCGTGTCTTGAATTCTTTGCAAATCCTTCTTTAATAAATCCACGCGTATTTTGGATCCTTTGAAAATTCTTCTTTAATAAATCCACGCCTGTTTTGGTTCTTTGAAAAATATTCTTTAAAGAATCCACGCCTGTTTTGATCCTTTGAAAAATATGCTTTAAAGAATCCACACCTGTTTTGGTCCTTTGAAAAATATTCTTTAAAGAATCCACGCCTGTTTTGGTCCTTTGAAAAATATTCTTTAAAGAATCCACGCCTGTTTTGGTCCTTTGAAAAATATTCTTTAAAGAATCCACGCCTGTTTTGGTCTTTTGAAAAATATTCTTTAAAGAATCCACGCCTATTTTGGTCCTTTGAAAAATATTATTTAAAAAATCCACGCCTGTTTTGGGTCCTTTGAAAATTCGTTTTTAATAAATCCACGCCTGTTTTTTGTGTTTTGAAAAATATCTCTCTATATATATATATATATAAAAGAGCTTAGTGTTAAGTGAGTGACTGAGCGACTGACAGATCATCGCCCAGATGAAACGGCTAAAGCTTGAAATTTTGAGTGTGGATTGTTGTTGGTGTGTAGGCGTGAGATAAGGCTGGGATAAGGAAATTCGAACTAGAAGGGTACGAAAAGTACTAAAATGTACCAAATATGGTACCCTTTGTATTAGGCGAACGGGAAGAGCTAGAATTCTGAAATTCGGAATGTGGGTCATTGATGGAAAGTTAGAAAGATGTACAAAAGGGTTTTTGGAAATTCGACCTATAAGTGTACTAAAAGTACTAAATTTAGTTCTAATTGAACATATATTGAAGATATATAGCTAAAATCTTGAAATTTTATATATAATACAGGTTGGGAAGTGGTGTTGATGTATGGAAATGGTTTAAGATTTTCGTACATATGTTTTTTAAAAAGTACTAAATGGTACTAAATTTGGTACTATTTGCATTTAGTTGAGTGTATATAAATGGAATCCTGAAAATCGGAATTAGGAATACTCTTGGAATACAGGATTGAGGTAGCTTTAAAAAATGGTACCTTTGTGTACGAAAAGTACTTAATGGTAATAAATTTGGTGCAAGTTGGATTTCGGTTCACAGATAGAGCTGGAGTCTTGAAATTGGGAATTAAAATGACCGTTGCAGTGTAGAATTGAGGTAGTTTTGGAAATTG
>NW_026888900.1:0-12070 GCF_032173495.1 Musca vetustissima
CGAATTGAGGTAGAGCGCCAAAATTTTGCATAGTGTCTTTTGTCTGCAGGCAGGTCAAGTGCGAAGATGGGCTATATCGGTCCACGTTTAGGCATAGCTCCCATATAAGGGTACCCCCAAATTTTCAGTATTTAGGGGTTCTTGACCGCGTTTTTCAACCGAATTCGCTGAAATTTGGTATAATGGGTTCTTTTTGGATACCATATTTCTCCACCAAAAATTATAAATATAGGTCCACTTTTTCTGGTAGACCCCATATAAAGGTACCTCCCAATTTTCAGTTTTTGGGGGGTTTTGACCGGATTTTTTCTCTGTAATTTAGTACTTCGAGTTCTTATTGGGTATAAAATCTCTCCACAAAAAAATATAAATATAGGTCCATTTTTTTCAGGTAGCCCTCATATAAGCGTACCCCTAATTTTCGGTATATTGGGGTTCTTGAGCCCGTTTTTCAACCGAATTCACTGAAATTTGGTACTTTGAGATCTTATTGCGAAGCAAATCTCTCCACTAAAAATTACAAATATAGGTAAATTTTTTCGGGTAGCCCCCATATAAGGGTACCCTCTAATTTTCGGTATTTTGCCGTTCTTGAGCACGCTTTTCAATGGAATTCGCTGTAATTTGGAATTTAGTAGTCGTATATGTTAACAAATCTCCCAACCAAAAATTATTAATATTTAATATTGGCTGTAATTTAGTAATTTGAGTTCATATTGGGTATCAAATCTTTCCACTTATAGGTCCATTTTTTCGGGTAGCCCTCATATGAGGGTAACCCCAATTTTCGGTAATTTGGGGTTCTTGAGCGAGTTCTTCAACCGAATTCGCTGAAATTTGGTACTTTGAGTTCTTATTGCATAGCAAATCTCTCCACTAAAAATTATAAATATAGGTCAATTTTTTCCGGTAGCCCCCATATAAGGGTACCCTCCAATTTTCCGTATTGTGGGGTTCTTGATTTGATTCGCTGTAATTTGGTATTTTGTAGTCGTATATGGTAACAAATCTCCCCACCAAAAATTATTAATATTCGCCCCCTTTTAGGGGTAGTCCCCTTATAACCCCTTTTTTTAAAATAGTTAGCTGATTTTTTTCGTGTGTTGGGGTTATCCCATATAGCTGTATTCCACCATAGTAGGGGTGTTATTCGGTAGACGAAATTTTCAGTTCATACCCCACATAGTATGGAATTCTAAAACGATTTGTCATTATTTTTCTCTCGGAGGATATCGACATAAAAACTAAAACGTGAGGTTTGAGAATGAACTGTATCGACCCGCATTTAGGACCAGGGCCAATATTTATCGTGATGGACGGTATTGGGATTCAAATCTAAAATATTAGCTTGGAACTTGAGGCTAACCCTTTGTTTTATATTAAAATAGTTATCTGATTTGTTCCGCGTTTTGAGTTTGGTTCTACGACTCTGTTGTAACCATTTCACCTGCGGAGGATAGCGAAATAAAAAATTAGAACGTAAGGTTCGATAATGAACTATAGCCGCATTTAGACCTAGTCCCTGTGTGGAGGTTTCAGAATGAGTGGACCGATATTCCCCATCTTCGAATTTGAATTATCATTTAAAAATTTCTGAAATTTGTATTATGGTTTATTAGACACGTCGGTATAGGTCCACTTTTTGGTATGTTCCCTATATTTTCATTTCTAGTATCTATGGTGGAGGGTATCCAAAGTTCGGCCCGGTCGAACTTAAAGCCTTTTCACTTGTTACATTTATATTCCACTTTCCCAATTACAATCGGTGAGTTTTATTTATTATACCCTTTACCACATTGTAGTACAGGGTGTTATATCTTTGTGCAGGTCGCATTTATAAACCGATTTGGACGAAATGTGGCACAGCTTATTTGTTTGGCCCAAGGACGAACGGTATTGAAATTGGGAAAAATCGGTTCAGATTTAGATGTAGCTCCCATATATAATATTTTCGTCCGATTTAAGGTAAATGGATCATCAAAGACCATATATATATGTCGTTTTGCACGAAAATTGGTATGACATACTGAATTGAGCCTAGAATTACGTCTGCCAAGTTTCGTGAAAAATCGGTCCAGATTTAGATATAGGTCCCATATAAAGTTTCGTCAGATTTCATGTAAATGGTGTAAGTCCTTATATGTCTGCCAATTTTCGAGAAACCCGGTCCAGATTTAGATATAGCTCCCATTTATAGTTTCGTCCGTTTTCATGTAAATGGTGCACCAAAGTCCCTATATATCTTTCGATTTGCACGAAATTTGGTATAACTTACTGAATTGAACCTAGAGTGATGTCTACCAAGTTCCGTGAAAATCGGTCCAGATTTAAATATAGCTCCCGTTTATATTTTTGCCCGATTTAATGTAAATGGTTCACCGAAGTGCCTTTATATCTTTCGATTTCAACGTAATTTGGCATAGCGAACTGAATTGAGTCTAGAATGATGTATGTTAAGTTTAGTGAAAGCCGGTTCAGATTTAGATACATCTTCTATATATTTTCGGCCGATTTAATTTTCATTTTGCACGAAATTTTTGTAAAGTTACGTGTGTGTAAAGTTACCTAAAAATTGTGCGATTTTAAGACGCAAAGGCCGATTGCCACACAATTTTGCACAACGTACTAAAGTTTGTGTAACATAACATGTGTTAAGTTTTGCTGAAATCAGTTCGGATTTAGATATAGCTCCCATATATATTTTCTTCCCTTCACCACTATGGTGAAGGGTATCATATAGTCGGCCCCGTCCGACTTTACTACTTTCCTTAATGTTTGTTGTGTGTCAATTGGACAATTAGTCATAGGGGTTATTTTCGATTTCATGCTAATTGTGCAAATATTTTGCTAATAACAAATATTTTGTTCGATTTCATACATATTGTAAACCAACGACGCGAAGACTTTTATACTGACATGACAGTTTAGAGATATTGACATGTGTATAGATTGACTGATATCGGTTTATATAGGTATAATTTACATATTTAATTTCCTCGGTTTCATGTCATCGGTCCAGCAATGAAACTGTCTATTCTATATTTATTTCCTACGCTTGGTTATTATCGGTATATAAAAGTTACAATGAGAATTTTATGAACATATCCTAAATATATCTAAAGTTGTAATTTGATATTTTCCTTACAGATTTTTAATTGTATTTTTTTGGAAGCGTGGACACTACGTAACACTTATTGGATCGTAAACCTCATAAAATACGTTCACGTGCTATAATAAACAAAAAAATTACATTGTTTTTTTTTACATCGACGATTTTACAAATTTTCTGAACGAATTATTCATGTTTATACTGGTGAACTTAGTGTAATTTTTTCTTCTTTCTTTAATGAGCTCTATAAAATTCTAATAGACTATTTTTATATTTTTTAGGGGGGACAATACAAAGCATTGTTTTCTTTTCTATAAATCCACTGTTTTATTTCCATTTGACCTTTGTTACCGGAAAACGGAAACAACTATTACTTCCAATGACAAATACATTAATAAATAGAAAGTGAAAGGGAATGTTTAGTTCCTGGCATGTCACGACATGAAGAGGACAGAAAAAAAACAACTCGTCATTATTATTTTTTTCTTATCATTTCCACCATCAACTCTGACATCATCATTGTGCCGCTTTGATCATTAACATTTAAAGTTCTTTTAAGGGGACCCCCCCATTCTCGGGGTCAAAAATTTTGTTGATATAATTCGAATCTACACTAATTAAAGAATGTCCCTTCTCTAAACATTTTTTTGCGAATGGCGGGCACGATAACTCAAAAACTAATAACCCAATCGATTTCAAATTTTTACACGTTTCTCTGTGAGTGTGTAGCTCTCGTATGAACTAGGATAAAGCCAATCGGTGAAGATCTTCCTTATTTTTTAACTTGGGTTTTGGTAAAAAATCGGCGATTTTCCAAAAATATTTTTTCAAAGGTCCACCATTTTGTTAATTTTAGAGCGAAGTCAATAATCCTAGTTCATACGAGAGCCAGACATGTACTCTTTCTAACACCGTTGGAATTTTCGGATTCCGATGTTCCAGTGAGGAGTTATCATGCCCGCCATCAAAAATAAGGACTTTTCTTTAATTACAAAAAACAACAACAAAACAACAACAAAAATTGTTTGTAAATTATTTTTCTTCTATTTTAAATCTTCAATTATATATGTGTGAAGTTACAAACCTTAACAAGCATTGGTATTGATTTACCAGCCCATTGAAAATCTTGAAAAATTAAAATCGAGAATGGGGGGGGTTCCCTTAACGGTCTTTTTTTGTTTTCGTGGATACTTGGTGGCATTGGCGTAGCGATGAATATGTCCTTACTGAATGTCCTGAATATAATACCATTTCCAAAATAAGTAATATTCTGAACATTGCGGAGGATGTTACGCCACTGCTTCCACCTACCATTTATTGATTTTGTAGTTTGTGTTTTTATGCTTCGTATTTTGGAATGACAACTTTTTCTGTTACATTTTTTCGTCTTTCCTTCATAGAGAATCATTGTAAATTGTCTTGTTGTATTTTCGTGGGTTTTTCGTTGTTATTATTTGTTTCGTATATTCGTAGTTATTTCAGCGATTTCTTGAATTCCTTGGTATTGTCTTTGGTTGGCATTTTATCTGACTGTTTTTAATTTCTTTTTTACATTTTTGTTGGCCTTTTCCGCTTGGCCTTCATTTTCTCCTAATTCCCGTTCCCGTGCGTCCGACCACTCGCCTGTCTGTTGTTTGGCTTTGGGGTTTTGTTGTTTATCACCGAAATTTTCACATCATAAACTTTTTTACACTTCAGCGGTAATGTTATTTAGTGACTAAAGTATTTTTCCTTCGCGTTATTTGCTGACATTCTCTTGTATTTCGTGTTTTGTTGTTTTTTTATTGTCACATTTTATTTTTGTTTTGGTGATTTGCTTTTATGTGATTTTTTTATTTTTGTTCAGTTTTATAGAAGTGTGTAGTGTCATTAACAAAGTATGCAATTTGTAGAAAAAATGACAAATGTTAGCGATGTTTGTGTCACTGAAGAAAGGGATAGAAGCATTCGGCTGTACGGAATATAGGAAATTTCACACGCATAATATGCATCCACTCATCCTTGATGAGTAATTTAAAATTCTCTTACCGTATTTGGGTAAATCATTTGAAAACTAAGTATTTAAGATACCTTCGTATACCTTTTTAATATAGGCTATATATTTTTATGTATTTTAGAAAAATTAGTAAGACAGGACACATAGTTGTGGTCGCACAATTTTCATGAAATCGGTCTAAAATATATAGGAGCTATATGTGCACCTGAACTAATTTCAGGGAGACTCAATAACATCATTCTAATATCAATTTCGCACCCTGTGCAAACTTTTTATACTCTTTACGGGATAAAAATTCATATGGGAGTTATATTCCGATTTTTAAACTGATTTTGACAACACTGAACACACGTCATTCCAGCCACAACTTGCTACGCTGTAAAAATGTTCGTCTCAATCGGACAAACATTGGAACTGTGGTGCATGATTGTTAAATCGGACGAACCTATATGTAAGATCTGAATCGACCAATTTCAATAGGGATCATCTTTCGGTTAAATAAATGAGCTGTGTCAAATGAGAGGCCAGTCGGAATATACCCTTCTCCAAGACTTCTACAATATAGCATAGATTGATATTGAAAATGGTCTGCCAACAAGAACTCGAAATAGCATAATTAAAGCGGGACATTTTTATAGGGGCAACGTACTTAAGTACGTTGTTCAAAAGTTTGTGAAAATGAGCTTAACTTTAGGTCATTTGTGCACCATTTACTGAAAATCAGAAGAAACTATATATGGAAGCTATATCTAAATTTGAACCGATTTCATCAAAACTAGACATACGTACCAATCGACCTATCTTTGGGTCTTTAGTGCACTATCGGACGATTCGTCCATGGACCAAACAAATTTCATCCAAATCTAAATTTCAATAAATCCAAATTTCAATAAAAGCGATATGTACTTTGATTAAAATTTTTTGGATATTACAAACATACGCACAAAGACGTTAAGTTCGGCCGTGCCGAACTATACTAACAGATACATGCAATGAAAATATAGGGAACATACCAAAAAGTGGGCATATACCGATGATTCTACAAGTTGGTATGTACCGATATGTAAAGCATTATGTACGCCAAATACAAACTTCAGCAATTTTTAATGGGGATTTTTCCTAAAATCGGTAAAATCCAAAAAGTGGACTGATACTGATAACGCATGGTAGAGTATAAAATCCTCAAACTACTGTTATTTAGATTACAAAGTTATATGAGGCTATGACTAAAGGGAGACACATATTGATGACATAGTGTAGGAAATAGTGAATATTTGGGGATATCATTACATGAGGGCTATGCCTAATTAATGACCCAATATTTTAATTGTTTATCTCAATTCTTTCCGTCAGGATGTATCACTATATTGAAGAGATGCCTAAATGTCTGCCGATATATTTCATTATCGTCATGTTTGAGTTTTTTTATCACAATATCTTTAGAAGGCGGAACGTTTTCTAAATAGTCTCTGTAGGGTAAAAATTGACTATTCCCCGCAACGACTACCCAACCGCAACACACGGAACAAATCAAATATCTATTTTAATATAAACCAGTAAGGAAAGTAGTAAAGTCGGACGGACGGACCGAAAGTGGTGAAGGGTATCATAAAGTCGATACCCTTCACCACTTTCGGTATATCCAAAAGATGAAACCTAAAAGACGTCGAATTTTTAAAGGACCAAGAACAAAATTATGAAAATCAATTATAAGCTATATCAAAATCTAATCTGATTTCAACTATGTTATAGTAACTTCAGCACGTAGAGCACCATGGTGAAGCATTTCAAACCAACTTCTAGGTTATTCTAACTCCAGTACGTTTTGAAAAATTGTGTAAAATTTGTGTAAAATCGGACGACACCATTTACATTAAATCGGACGAAAACATATATGGGAGCTATATCTAAATGTAGACCGATTTTAACGAAACTTAACACACATCATTCTAGACATTCTTTAGTACGCTGTGCCAAATTTCATGCAAATCGAAAGATATACCGGGACTTTGGTACACCATTTGCATTAAATCGGACGAAAAAATATATGGGAGCTATATCCAAATCTGGACCGATTTTCACGAAACTTAACACACATCATTCTAGACATACTTTAGTACGTTGTGCCAAATTTCGTGAAAATCGAAAGATATATACAAACTTTGGTACACCACATACATTAAATCGGAATAAAATATATATGGGAGCTATATCTAAATCTGGACCGATTTTCAGGGAACTTAACACACATCATTCTAGAGCTAATTCATTACGCTATGCCAAATTTCGTGCAAATCGAAAGGGACTTTGGAACACCATTTACATAAAATCGGACGAAAATATATATGAGAGCTATATGTAAATCTGGACCGATTGTCAGCAAACTTAACACACATCATTATAGAGCTAATTCATTACGCAATGCCAAATTTCGTGCAAATCGAAAGATATATAGGGACTTTGGTACACCATTTACATAAAATCGGACAAAATATATATAAATCTAAATCTGAACCGATTTTTCCCAATTTTTATAGGGTTCGTCCTGGGGCCAAACTAATGAGCTGTGCCAAATTTCATCCAATTTGAATCATAAATGCGAATCATAAATTCTCAAAAGGAACCATGTGTCTATCTCGTTTCCTTTTATCTGTTACAAACATATGCACAAGGACATAATACCCTATACCACAAAGTGGTGAAGGGTATAAAAAGGGGTTATATGGGGACTACCCCTAAAATGGGGACTACCTAAATATTAATAATTTTTGGTGGGGAGATTTGTTACCATATACAACTACTAAATACAAATTTTCGGCGAATTCGGTTGAAAAACGTGTCCAAGAACCTCAAAATATCGAAAATTGGAGATACCCTCATATGGGGGTATCGAATTCGATCGAAAAATGCGACCAAACCCCAAAATACCGCAAAATTGGGGGTATTCTTATATGGGGGCTATCCGAAAATATGGGCCCATATTTATAATTATTAGTAGAGAGATTTGCTACCCAATAAGAACTCAATGTATCAAATTTCTGCGAATTCAGTTGAAAAATGCGCTCAAGATCCTCAAAATACCGAAAAATTGGGAGGTACCCTTATATGGGAGCTATGCCTAAACGTGGACCGATAAAGCCCATCTTCGAACTTGTCGGAAATGATCATTTCGATGAGTTACAAACGGAAAAACAAAATTAATATACCCTTCATACTATGGTGGAGGGTATAAAAAAAATTTTATTAACCCCAAAACCGAAAATCCGATTGGAGTTAATTAAGGAAAATATTATGAAAAGATTTATTATTTAATTTGAAATGTAGTGCTGAATAAAATAAATAAAATGAAATAATGAATAAAATATGAGATAATGACACCCAACACAACCCCCAGATGTTTTATAATTGTCCTTAGTCCCCGGATTTGAATCCTATAGAGTATTTTTTTACAAGCAGAATGGAGAAACATTCGTACACGAACCATGTGTCTAACGCGTTTCCTTATGAGATTTTTATATAGCTTCAACAGAGTTAATTATCACCAAACTCCCCTCCTTATAATAAAAATTGTCAAACTATATTTTTCCGTACTGCTTAAACAATATAAATTCACCGCAAAATTAAACTACCGAAAACATAAAAACCAGAGTTCCCGAGTTTTGTTATGACACTTCCAAAAAATCAGAGGTTTGCATATCAAAACAACGAAAAAATCTGAGTAAAAATAAACTTTTATTTGCACAGGTTGTATTTGAAATTGCATGTCACAGATATATAGAACCACATTTTTGTTTTTCTTGCAGTTCTTTCTTTTTTTAATAAAACTAAACTAAATTAAAATAAACGTGATGTTTCAAACCAACTACACCTGAAATGAAATCAAAGAACAACAAACCATGATGGAGAGAGAAACAAAAACAAAAAAGCCAAAATTTAAATAAAAACTAACAACGTGTTGGGGGAAACTGTTAAAATACGATAGTATATTGTCATTGGGATAACTTACCAACACACACACCCACATCTACCCTTACATGCTAATCACAAATATTAGCAATGTCCAAAATTTATTCAAAATTCACACCAAAAGTTTTGGGGGAATCTGGCAATTCATGCCACTGAACACCGCATGCATTTGAATATATTTTAATACAAATTCGGATATTGCAAATGTTGAAATGGCCATCACGATTTTTGTTTCGCAAAACTATAAAACAATTGCAGAGAACAAAACTTAAATAAATAATAAACTGTAACAATAAGTTTGAACAGCGTATATCGGAACCGACCGATATTTAGTTTGAATGGAATCGTAATCGAACAAATGTTTGCAACAGTTTTGGAAATAACACACAAAATTGAAATGCGAGCGAATAACTAACCAAAAAATGTAATTGGTATATTTTCCATGACAGCTGAATCGAATGAAAATTGTGTTGTTCTACGAATTCCAACTTTAAGAGAGAAAAGTACAAAAATCCCAAGAGGCGACTGCATGGTACCCATCATCATGAATTTTGCAACTCATGGAGCACTCCGCCCATAACATTGTTTCAATAGTACATGGACAGACAAACAATCGACTGAGAAATTAAAGATTTTTTTATGTGTAAATAAAAATAAATGGCCGCCGAATCGAGTGAAAATATTTTGTTCCACGAATTAAAAATTATTACTTATAGAATATAATCGATGAATTCATCCATTTCAATATTTTTGATAGAACCACATTATTAGCTCATTTCGTGAGAAATGCACATCATATGGCGTAGTACTACTTAAATGCAAATATCAGAAAAATAAACAAAAATTGTTTATATCCATGTTTATAAAGCCTCATTGAAAAATTCTTGAAAAATATCAATGAAAATTTAATATACAGTTTCGTAGAATAATATCCAATATTAATATTTCAGGATATGAAAGGATGTTTATTGGTAAACAACATATATGCCTTATTACACACTTAATACACAATTTCCTGTCAATCCATTGAAAGAAAGATGTGGAAAATTATCAAAAGTAAATATGTTACATATCCTCCACAATCGTTTAGAGGATATCATAATTTTGTCGTTCCCTTTGTAACTCCAAATCTGACTGCTCCAACGCCTAGAAGAAGCGGCTAAAGTTACAAACTTTAAATTTGGCATGTTGGTCGTCGTTTGTACATTGGTGCATGATAAGGCGGTTTTTATACCCTTCAACACACTGTGGAACAGGGTATTATGTCTTTGTGTATATGTTTGTAACAATCAAAAGGAAACGGGACAGACACATGGTTCCTTTTGAGAATATGCATAGAATCACTTTTTAAGTCGATTTATTCATATCCGTCCGTCTGTCCATGTTAAATTGTAAACAAAGAACAGGTCGCATTTATGTTCCGAATTGGATGAAATTTGTCATAGTTCTCCAAGGAAGAACTCTATTGAAATTGGGAAAAATCGGTTCAGATTTAGATATAGCTCCCATATATATATTTTCGTCCGATTTCAGGTAAATGATGTACAAAAAATCCTATATATCTTTCGATTTGCATGAAATTTGGCATATCGTAATGAAGTGGGTCTAGAATGAGGTGTGTTAAGATTCCTGAAACTCGGTTCAGATTTAGATATAGCTTCCATATATATTTTTGTCCGATTTAAGATAAATGGTGTACCAAAGTCCCTATATATCTTTCGATTTGCATGAACTATGGCACAGCGTACTTAATTACGTCGAGAAGGATGTGTGATAAGTTTCCTAAAAATCGGTCCACATTTAGATATAGCTCCCATATATATTTTCGTCCGATTTAAGGTAAATGATGTACCAATATCCTTAAATATATTTCGATGTGCCCGAAATTTGGCACAGCGCACAGAATTAGGTCTAGAATGATGTGAGTTAAGTTTCCTGAAAATCGGATCAGATTTAGATATAGCTCCCATATATATTTTCGTCCGATGTAATGTAAATGGTGTACCAAAGTACCTATATATCTTTCGATTTTCACGCAATTTGGTGTAGTGTACTGAATTAGGTCTAGAATGTTATGTGTAAAGTTTGGTGAAAATCGGTTCGTATTTAGATAAGTTCCTATATACTTTTTTCCGATTTTATGTAAATTGTGAAATAAAGTACCGAAAGTTTGACCGATTGCCACACAGTTTTGTACAATGAACTGTAGTTAATATAAGTTAATCTCTGGCAAGTCTAGTAGTATAACCTAGAAGTAGGATATAAATGGTTCACCAAGGTGGGTCCAATCGGTACAACATTTTGCACGACGCACTGATGTTACTATAACATAACGTGTGTCAAGTTTAGTTGAAATCGGTTTAGATTTAGATATAGCTCCCATATATAGTTTAAGTAGATTTTAAGTAAAAGGTGCACCAAAGACCAAAGTTAGGCCGTTTGCTACAAAATTTTGCACAATGTACTGAATTTAGTATAAAAGCGCGAGGAAAGTTTTGAAGTCGGTTCAGATAAGGATATAACTCCTATATAGTTTTTCTTCCGATTTTATGTAAATTATGCACTAAAGACCCAAAGTTTGTCCGATTGCCATACAATTTTGTACAATGAACTGTAGTTAATATAAATTAATCACTGTCAAGTCTCGTTGAAATCATTTTTATTTTGATATATATGCACCAAACTCCTTATGTTTATCAGATATTTATCGAAATAATCAACGGGTATCCGATTGATATTTGCTTAAAATTGATGTACATAATTTTGCCCCATTGTAAGAAGCAACTCTATATCTGACCAAATGAAAAATTTAGTATAGGTTGGAGTATGGCATATTTATGGATAAAATTTCATGTTAATGGTCCTTCAAAAATGTAACATTGTTAGGATTCATCTGTTGAATATACCTAAAGTGGTGAAGGGTATAATATCACCAGGCCCCGTCCGACTTTACTCCTTCCTTACTGGTTTTTACTATATGGCACCCAATCCACGTATCT
>NW_026888901.1:0-12018 GCF_032173495.1 Musca vetustissima
TCGATGTTTTAAAGAAGTTACGCTTCTACCCTAACAACCAAAGTCATAACAACCACTGTGAAGGTCATCACCGGATAATACCTAAAAACAAACGGATAAATTCATCAAGCAAAAAATAACCATGCAATAAAAACCCAGTAATTCCAACCAACCATCCAACACCTTCTTTACCATGCACAAAGTACCGAAACAAAGCAAAAAAGGAAGAAATAAACAAATGATCTCCGAAAGGACATTTCAGAGGTGACACATAAAATATTGTCGTCAACAAAGGCCATTCATTCGTTCGTTTATGCATTGTTCTCCCCGTCGATGTAATTTATAAAAGTGGGGACTATAATGCCGTTGGATATTTTCGACTATCTGACAGGGCATTTGTCTTTCTAAAAAAGGCCAACAAAATAAAACAAACTTCTGTTTGCATTTTCTCCACAGCTTTCATCCAACCAAAAAGCATGGGAAAAAATCCCAAAATGTGGAAAAGAGTGCATGATAGTCTAGTTAAGAGTCATTCATCTATTACTTATACTGGACATTGAGTCCTTTAAGTATAAGAACCAACCAAAGGTGCTTCCCATGATGCTGGTGACAATGCATTTGCTGTGTATTACTTTGGTCTGTGGCGATGCTTTCAAGCCACTAACACTACAATCATTTGCATACAATACAATTTGCCCTGAATGTGGGCACTGAGGACAGTAGGGGAATATTTGGGGTATTGATTGAAGTTAGGTTGGCAACATATAATGTGTATTTTATTCATGGTTCTTCATTTTCATTTTTGTGAGATGGTGCAGCACTTTTTCCAAATCAAATATTGGTATCGTAATATCCAATCTGGACATTTTTTGTTTCGTATTATGGTGCAAGTTAAAATATCGGTCTCTATCACAAAAAATACGAAAGGGTTTCAAGTGCATAATTGATTACTATAGACATACATGTACATATTCCTCCTGAAATTTTAAGATAATGCTAAGCTGATTTGTATTGTAAAAATTTTCCATATGATTGATAACAATGTATGTAAGATACATATATTTTTTAATAATATAATTATGAATTTCGTCAAACGTAATCTAGCTTACTCGCAGTATTATGCAAGAAAAACACAACACGAATAACAAATATTATGTTGTGACTCAAGCTATTTTAATTTTTTATGTTTTGAATTATTAATAATATTAATTTGTTTGCATTTATCCTGTATGATATGCAAAGTGTAATTTTATATGTCGTCATATGATGTTATGACTGGAATTGAATTGGTTTATGAATATTTTATTATGCAAATAAAACTGGTTGCAATCGATTTGCATTGAAATGAAAAAATAACACGTTTGCAATGAAAGCATGTAGGATTGAAACTGCTTACTTCGAATGATTTTACCGCAGACAGAAATAATGCAAAAGAAAAACGTAAGCTTTTCATTGGAGATTTGTTTCATATATAACGGATATTGCTGTTAAAAATTAATGTATGTTACCAGTATTCTCAAAATATCTATGGTGACGGATTGGGAAAACGACCTGCAATTGTTCATTAGTTATTTTGAACACTTGCTAAAACCTTTGAAATATTTAAAAATATGCGCTTAAAAGATATAAAATATCTCTAATGGGGCCGGGACTTTTATATAGGGCTATCTCAAAGCAGAACATCCATTAATAATTGTTTGCATACATCTTCTGAAAACTCGGAATGCCAATTTAAAGTCCTTTCAGTTTGAAAATGTGGCTACACCGAATATTGACCGTTGTGGTCATATGAAAGCTGTACCAAAACGTATTTCGTTATACCTCATTTGGAATAACAAACATTCTCGGAGTAAAGTATGTTCACATTTTCGAAGTTGCCTTTAATATTGCAATAATCGGACAGACTGACAGGCGAACATGATTAATAAATATGGGATTTTTATACCCTTCACCACACAGTGGTACAGGGTATTATGTCTTTGTGCATATGTTTGTAACAGGCAAAAATAATCGAGATAGACCCATGGTTCCTTTTGAGAATATGCATATGCAATCACTTTTGAGTCGATTTATGCATGTCCGTCCGTCTGTCCATGCTAAATTGTAAACAAAGTACAGGTCGCATGTATGATCCGCATTAGATGAAATTTGGCACAGCTCATTTGTTTGGCCCAAGGACGAACCCTAATGGTGTACCAAAGTCCCTATATATCTTTCGATTTGCACGAAATTTAGCACAGCGTAATAAATAAGGTCTGGAATGATGTGTGCAAAGTTTCTTGAAAATCGGTTCAGATTTAGATATAGCTCCCATATATATTTTTATCCGATTTAAGATAATTAGTACACAAAATACCCTATATATCTTTTAATTTGCACGAAATTGGCGTAGCGTACTGAATTGTGTCTATAATAATGTGTGCTAAGTTTCATGAAAATCGGTTCAGATTTAGATATAGCTCCCAAATATAGTTTCCCCCGATTTTATATAAATGATGCACCAAAGTCCCTGGAAATCCTTTCATTTGCACGAATTTTGTCATAGCGTACTGAATTGTGTCTATAATAATGTGTGCTAAATTTCATGGAAATCGGTTCAGATTTAGATATAGCTCCCAAATATAGTTTCGCCCGATTTTAAGTAAATGGTGCCCCAAAGTCCCTGGAAATCTTTTCATTGGCACGAATTTTGGCATAGCGTACTGAATTAAGTGTGCAAAGTTTCGTGAAAATGGGTTCAGATTTAGATATAGCTCCCATATATATTTTCGTCCGATTTAACTAATTGGTGCACCAAAGTCCCCATATATTTTTCGATTTGCACGAATTTTGGTATAGGGTACTTAATTAAGTCTATAATGATGTTGCTAAGCTTCGTGAAAAGATCCATAGTTAGGCCGAATGACACAACGTACTGAAGTAATATAAATTAGTCTCGGGCAAGTTTTCCTGAAATCGGTTCAGATATAGATATATAACAAAAAACGCAACGTCTGTCAGGATACATATGTAGAATATACCCAAAGTGGTGAACGGTATCATGTAGTAGGCCCAGTCCGACTTTGCTCCTTTCCTTACTGGTTTTTATATATAGAATATCTATTATAATTTTATTCTATCGAATTAAATTGTTAATATGCAGTGCATATCTCATGGTATAAGTTATATTCGACCAACACGTAAAGACGCCAAAACTGGCCATGGACACTCTGCTGGGTTTCCAAACTATGCGTAGTTATTGCAGAGACACAGGTATTCAGTTAGAAAATTTGGATAGGATCTCCATCTAATTAAGTTTATTTATTACTACTCATGTTATTGGGAAATTAGGTTATACAAATATAATTTAATTGTTTATCACGTAGAATTGAGTTGTTTGATCCCACCTTAAGTTACATTAATTCTCAGACCTCAAATTTTATCAGGTTATCATTTGCATGTATTTCTAAACAAACATTACAAAAATATAACATTTCACATTCCATCAAATATCCTATCGTTGTTGATGTTTTGTTTCTTTTTGTTTTTCTTTGCAGGTTTGGTTATCAAAACCCTTTTATTGTCCAAGCTAGTAAAAAATGTCCTAGAATCTTTATGAAATGTTTATGGTTTAGAATATGTTTACATATTAAATACTTCTCAATGCAATAAGTCGCATTTTTGGCGGAATTTTATGGAGGGAGAAAGAGAATATTTGGTTTAAATACTGTCATTGTTATTGGTTTACGGAAGAAGGCACAAAGGAAAAGCTGGCAGTGGAAATGACCCATATAAACCTCTGTTTAATATAAATAAATACAATAAAGTTTAAACAAATATTTAAACTTATAGGTTCACATATGTTGTAGATAGGTGCACACATCTCGAAATTGAGAAGATGAAGTCTCCTAAAACATGTTTATAGTTTTATTAAAAAAATAGGTGGTTATAAAAAATATAGATACTGCTTGAAATATTATTGAATAACATTTCATTTTGTTGGTATATGAATTAAGTTAGTAGATTTTGAGAGGGTGTAACATAAAGTGGCTGCTTCTAAATTCAAAAATGTTGTGTCAGCCACTTTATTTGATATGTCCAATAGTTGAACATACACTGTGATGAGTTCTGAAATGGGAAAAAGTATTTATCACAATTCATCTTGAGAATTGATATGACTACTCTTGTTTTAGGTATTCGGCCTGACTCAAAACTACTAATTTAGAATCCGAGCCTGTGCTATATTTTTTGTGGTATATTTTTCCCGACGTCGATCCACTCGTTAATAGCTTTAAGTGTTAAATTTCATATTTTACTTAGATGCCAATTGGGCTTATATACAATATGAATCAAATCCAAATAGAATTGATCTAATACCGCTCCAGTGTGTATTCTTTGGATGGATACTCCATTTAGAGGCAAGTGTCTTCTGAAAAAAGAAAGAATAGTGATTTTTCATTAAAGATTTTTCATATAGTATGATTCCAAGATATTTAGCTGACTGTCACTCTATCAATGTCCCTATACACGTTTAGGCGCCTTTGCCACGTCCAAATAAAGGCGATGTTTTATGCAATTTCAAGATACAATACGTTGGATATAATCTTCTGACACCTTTTTGTTTCCAAAACTAAGGAGACCCTTGACCTGATGATGCTACGTCAAATTCTAAATTTGGAACGCCGTGCTTTTTTCTTGCTTAGCGATTATATGTACAAAGTTTTATTGCACATATACATTAAAATATTTCGATTTCTTTTGCACGAATTTTCTGCCACCGATTTTTAATTCCCTGAAGAGTGAAGAATGTATCTATATTTATTTATTTACATGCTATTAAACATATGCTACTTGTATTCGTATTTGTGTGTGCTTCCATTATTCTTGTTAAATATTTGTGTGTAAAAGTTAGCGGTTTGGAATTAGATACCTTCTTGGCCACAAAGCATTTACGATGAGTTTTATTTCAAGCTGAGTGTCGGTAATATTTGTTGTATTCCTCTAGCTCTGTAATTTTATGGTTGTCAATGACTTCAGTTGAGTGATTGATATAAATTGACAACTTCAGGGAATTTCGAAATAATTCTTGTTAATTCTAGTCTGGTAACCATCGATGTGTGCTTCCTCTTAACAATAATATGAGAGTGAGAGCAGGTCGAGAATGTGTGATTTATAAATATCATTGTTTTTCAAATATCATATTATTAACATCACAACTTAAATATAGCTGCATAATACAAATATCTATGAAAATTATATTCCATACTAAAAACATAAAAACCTGTTAAAACCGACAAAGTTATAACCTCTAAATTAAATTCATTCCTTTGTATCCACAGGCCATTTTATTTTCATTAGTTCCACATTCAAATGTCGAAAATAACAATTTTGATTTGCTTTTTGGTTGTTTACTTTTACCTTTCCATCAGCATAATCGAAAACAACAGCAACAACAACAACGATGCCAAATCATACTGTGCAAAGGATTTTTACAACTCTTAAGAAAGATATCGGTGATTTGCTTTTGTTTTTTTTTCCGAATGTTGACAAAATAAATTAATGCACTTAGAAGAATTTCAAGTCGATTTTTATTTTCGTTTGTGAAGATGTCCTGTTGACACTTTAATTGAAATCTAATTCCCGCTGAGCTTGACGGGATATCAATGGATTTTGTCTGACTTAACGAATACTTGCGGAAACGGAAAACAAATTTTAATATTATTTGTGTAAATAGAATTTCCTTCCTTTGGTATTATTTCAGTAATCTTGAAATCCTTTGAGAAGGAAGGACTTTTAAATGAAATTTGATTAAAATGCAACGAATTTGTAGTTAAAGATATTAAATATCAACAAATTTATTATAATATGTTCAAAGTATTTGTGCGATCTCTTAGGAGCAACACACGAGTAATGTTGGAAGAAAAACATCAGTTGGAATCATTATTGTCGTCTTTGGATTAGATTTAAATTTGGTTAAAAATATTGGAATATATCTCATAGTCTTCTATATTTCGATGTTTAAAATTTCGACCAAATTGGTTTTAGGAACTTATTAAATGTAATTGGTAGACATTTCTAAACCGAATACAAAAATACATGTTATCCTAAAATTTTAAATACGTGGTCTTATCAACAAACTAGGTGAATGAGAGCACGTTTTCACGACGATACCAAGTCATACCAAGTTGCACGCCATTTTTATTTAAAGATTTTTCAACTCATAACTTGCCTACAAATATTTGGACATAGCTCCCAAATAAAGGTCCCACCCACTATAGGTATTTTGAAGGTCAGAACCAAAAATTGTCAATTATAAAATCTCAGTTAATTATCAATATTTTGACATAATCCCTTTTTAATATTGTGACCCACCTAGGTATTTTAATGTGTATCAAACTTCGTAGTTCTAAAGCAGCATTCTGTTCTTTGGAATCTAAACAACCGTCTACAATAGAATTTATAGTTTAGCTTCATATTTTCTATTTGTTTATCACACTCCCCCTCTCCGCAACTTATGTCGAAGCTATGTTGAGATACACAATTTTAATAAAATGTCCACAAAAAAAGTTCTTTGCCGAATTTTACAACGTTTTGAAATCAAAATAGGGAACGAAATTGGAACCGTTTATAAATTTTCTAAAATGGCAAATTATATGTTAAAAACATTTTAAGATTCAAATAAAAATGTTTGTAAAAGGGAATTCCAATGTAATGAAGTATATATATATATATAGTATATATATTAATCGAAAACGGCTATACAACTGTATGAAGAAATAAATTTGTTAACTACCGGTATGATTCTCTGTTGTTTGTACTGTACAAATATTGAAATCAACAATGTTTTGTATAATTTACATTTTTTTTCTTGAGAAATTTTCTTATGCATTTCCCATGCCTTTGGGTATTTTTCCATACATATGTATGCATGTTTGATTTTATCTCAATTCACAAGTATGTTTCGATTGAATATGCATCATTTGCATTTATTCAGTTTTTATCTTCTTGTGTCCTGTATGTAGCAATGTGGCTCAGTTGGTAAGTTGTACTGGCCTAAACACACATTGGTCATTGTGCCCCTTACAATATGGGAGCATACAGTAGTTGGTCAGTTGATTAGCACAGATTACTATTTCGAACAGAATCGAAGAATTGAGTAGCATAAATATTAAATGTGAATACAATTTGTGAACGAAATTATTTACATGTTGATTAGCATTGGAATCTATGTATCAGAAATTACTGTGAAAGTATTTAATTTTTTTTAATTGTCTCATGAATATATTGTTATGAGATATAAAATATCTACACATTCGACCGACACTGTGCTGTCGGTTATAGCACTGATGAAAACCTGCTTATTTATAGACTTACCAATATGAACAGGATAATGGGAGTTCTTTGCAGTAACAACTGTTTATATGTACATAGAAATGTTTGTTTGCCAGCGTGTGTATGTGTTATGATGTGCTGGCTCCTTTTGTTCAAAGGCGTCCATGTGTAAATACACTGTACATATGATGACGTGTGGCATATGGGCTTGTATGCAAACCGATTGAACCAGCATATGGTCTAGAAAACACATCAGTTGCATGCAACACACACACATATGATCATAAATATGTATGAGATAAAAATAGGTGAACTTTGATACATAAGGTCTGTTCGAAAAGTGCATATATTTTCTATTTGCAAAAATAAGTATTTTGCTTTTGGGATCTGTAAATGTTTAGGCATTTTACATTGTAAATGAAATCTGCAATACATATATTTGTTTATTTTAAACCAGCAGTCTTTATACCCCTCCCTATCATACCATCATATATTTGTATTGTTCCTACCAAATATGATGTACTGCAATATGTTGTAAATTTGCTTCTAGTGATAAGTTTTATGAAATAAAGATGACAATAACTGCAATAGAAATCTCAAGGAGTTTTACTATCACACTGCTCTAACGACAAACAGTCATTGGGCATTTTAGTCCTTTGACAAAACCTCCAAACATATTGTTCGAGAAGGATGTCGGTATACCATCTGTATGTATCATAAATGTGGATATTTATATATCTTTTGGTAAGGGAACTGCAGGAAAGGGTCTTGGTGATTAAATTCGGTTTCGTAATTTTAAAATGTTCAACATACTGGTTTTACAAAGACTGCAAGTCATGTAGAAAATATTGTAATTTTGAAAAAAGTAAAAATATATTCATGCATATATTTGATAAATATATGAAAATAAGCTCACATGTATATACATATATATGTTTGTAATTGTATATGTTGAGAGTAACAGAATACTTATGTTGTCCAACGTAAGCAAATATTGAAAATTATTATACAATCATATTTTACTGAATCAATTCAAATAATTGAATTTGTTGGTTTGTTTTAAAATGAAGCATATTTAATTGCTTTAAATCTCTCTATATATTTTTTTGTTAAGTAATATAGAAATATTGAATACAATAGAAAAACAATTATGTCTATTATTAATGGGGTCTTGAATGAATATATAGGGATCAGTCCGTGTTCCCGGAATCAGTCAGTGTTCAATTCGTGTTCCCTATGTCCAATATAAAGAACATGATAATAATTTATGGGTGCAATGGTATGTTAAATATATTGTCTGGTATGACTAGAAATGTGACGAGCTAATTATGGTAGAATACGAATACGATTCATGTATATGGAGCTTCGAAATTTGTTTCCGGGGAATCGAACTGCAATTGAAGAACAAAGAGATGAAAGGAGCGTTGATTCTTTCGAAACCTGAATAATGAGTTTCTTTTTTACCCTTCATCATACCTTGGAGGGTATATTAAGTTTTTTCCGAATCGAACTGCAATTGAAGAACAAAGAGATGAAAGGAGCGTTGATTCTTTCGAAACCTGAAGAATGAGCTTTTTTATACCCTTCACCATACTTTGGAGGGTATATTAAGTTTTTTCCGATATTGAGATTTATTGGTCCTTAATT
Source organism: Musca vetustissima (assembly GCF_032173495.1). Classification (NCBI taxonomy): domain Eukaryota; kingdom Metazoa; phylum Arthropoda; class Insecta; order Diptera; family Muscidae; genus Musca; species Musca vetustissima. Next base: position 8,938 of record NW_026888901.1, read on the forward strand.
GTGCATAGCATTACATGAGGAGCTAACCTTAAATACTTGCTAATTTCTACACGATGTTTTAAATATTGGTCCCGCTTTACATATATTCTCATATAACCTTACTCACTAAATTTCAGTATTTTGAGTATTTTATAAACATGTTCCATCCTGCCTTGCGCTATCAATATCAATCCACGATTTTAGAAAAATCCCAAATAAAAATTTCTGAAGTTTGTATGTGGTGTGCATTGTGATTACAAAAATCGTGTGGCAGAGTTGGCGGTATTGGTATACTTTTTTGGAATGTTCCGTATATTTCCATTCAAATAACATTCAACATACCTATGGTGGATGGTATCCAAATCTCGTTAATTACACCTAACTGTTGAACAAAGCTTCATATTCTTTTATTTATATAATTGTAGTTCTTATCACTTTTCTTTGCTCATCATATCTCTCAAACAATGATGCTTAACTGTAATAAAAATTCCCTTTTAGCCATCACCTTTCATTTTCCTCGCTGTTGTGGCACAAATGTATGCGAACAATTCTTCATAAAAATTCTTTTGAATTGAGAAATTAAATTCATTAAAAATGCTTAAGACCATAATTGAGGGTTATCTCTGGTAATGTTCTTAGTGATTCTGTTTGCTATTTCTTTGGTGTGCGAACGTTTACGGCCTGTTCCACGATATCGAAAGAACACGTTCGCACAACTTTTACACGACAAACAGCTGATTTCCGTTCCACTAAAATCCATCAGAACGAAAATTTGCACGAAAATCAATGCGAACGAAAACGTAAGCGTTTCAGTGTAATTTTGCGTTCCACTATCTTTTTTCTTTCGTACGCATGCGAACACAAATGTCAAAATCAGTCACTTGTGTGTTTGCTGTCGTACGATAACAATTAAGGAAAATCTGTTTTAAAACATAAACATTGCTTAATTGAAAATGGAAACAAAAATGTAAGTAAAAATAATAAATCCAATTTATTATGAGAACAATAAATACTTTTTTTATTTTCTCAATTCCAGCACGAAAAAATCATCAACTACACAGCTGCGGGCACTAGTTGAGTATATGGAGGAGAATCCCGAGTTTGCCAGAGGAGTGCCAATTTTTGGAAGCAGCAGGCAATCCCTGGAGGACCACTGGAAGAAGTTAGTTTTTAAATTAAATACCATGGGTCCTCCTTCCCGCACAATTGCAGAGTGGAAAAAGGTAAGTCAGAAAACTCGGCTTACGATCTATTTGTCTGACCGCCATTACTATTTACAGACGTGGGCCGATCTAAAGTCCCGCACCAAAAAGAAAATTGCGGAAAATAAAAAAGGGCTGCAAGGTACAGGGGGTGGTTTATACCGGTTTGAGTGCCTAACGGAGCTGGAAACAGCAATTGACCGGACACTCTTCTTGTCGAAGTCCGCAGCACCAAGTGGTAAAACTTTTGGCTACGCGGACGAAATAGATTACTGCTTCGAGGCATTGGATACCACCCCATCAAGACCATCCAAGGCCGTAGCAGTGGTAACACCTACCAGGCAGTTCAGTTCCCCAGAATCACATACCCAACAACAACAAATAAACGTAAAAACCTGTACCATCACAACTCAACAATATGCAAAACAACAGGCACAGTCAGCACACACACAACAAACTCAGACACAGTCAGCACACACACAACAAACACAGACCCAACAGCAACACCAACGTAAACAAACAACGTCCCCTCGTCAACACATGGAACATCAAACCGTGCAGAAATCACCCCCATTTAAATGCACATCACAACATAATTTTCCATCCACATCATCAGCAAAAAAACGTTCCAACGTCGGAGAGCAAAAACCTCTTATCCGTCGGCAATTGCGGCTGGTCGAGCAGGCAAATGCAATAGCCAAGGAGCAAGCAGATGCAAGCAAAAGGATGGCTGACGCTGCAGAGAGAATGGCAGATTGTGCCGAGGCCCAAACAAAAATGCTTAAGTCTATAGAAGCAATTCTATCAACTTTTTTGCAAAACAATTCACAAAACAATTAACTATAGTCCTTTTATAATAATTTAAACTATTTTTTTAATTTTTAATTTAATTTATTTTATTTTAATAAAAAATTCTTTTAATTTTACAAATTTATTGCAATTTTTCTCCTTATTGCGTCAGCTCTGCTTTCAAGATCATTATTGTCATCCACTTCGTCTTCCAGATCATCATCAATAACATCACCTGGCGGCTCTTCAGATCGGTAGTGTATGCACATGTTGTGCAGCGCACAACATGCATTTATAATTTGCACTACCTTTGCAGCGTCATAATGAAGGCCCCGATATCCGATGATACATCGGAATCTGTTTTTTAGGACCCCAAAGCACCTTTCAATGACGTTACGCGCACTAGCATGTCTCTTATTGAATTTTTTATCGGCGACATCTCTATGGCTGCGGTAAGGCGTCATAAGAAAGGGCTTCAATTTGTATCCTCCATCCCCTATAAAAAGAAAACACAAATGTAATTGATGTATTATGATATAAGATGTATACGAATTACTCACCGAGAATCCAAAAGTTTCGTTTTCCATTGTCAAACTCCCTTTGCATACACTTGTCTGGATCACTCCTTTCCCAATGCATCATGGTTGCTTCCGGGATGTCTAGCGTCGACAAATGTTATACGCATTTTATGGTCACATATCTAATTCGAAAAAACACAATAATTTTAAAATCGCTTTACGATAAATGTATTTACTTACCACCATTGCATTTATACTATAATAACCCTTTCTATTATAGTAAAGGGCTTTCAATTCGTCCCCTGGTGACTTGATGCGGATATGCGTGCCATCAACGCATCCAACAATTCCAGGGAACATTGTTCTTTCATAGAAAGCCTCCATTGTGTTGCGTTCCTCTGTAAGTGTCGGCTTTTTTATCCATTGGCCGCAAATGTGGTCCTCAAACTGTATAATTTCCCAATGGTTCTGCTCACTGTCGACTTCGCTGTTGAAGCTCAGGCTTCGTTCCCTAGATTCTGTTGGTAGCTTCCTCCTGTTGCCAAAAACCGCAAGAATGCGCCAAATTTTAATCGGGGCGGATTTGGGTAGTT
>NW_026888902.1:0-12001 GCF_032173495.1 Musca vetustissima
TCTTTAATAAATCCACGCCTCAGTTGGCCCTTGAAAAATATTCTTTAATAAATCCACGCCTCAGTTGGCCCTTGAAAAATATTCTTTAATAAATCCACGCCTCAGTTGGCCCTTGAAAAATATTCTTTAATAAATCCACGCCTCAGTTGGCCCTTGAAAAATATTCTTTAATAAATCCACGCCTCAGTTGGCCCTTGAAAAATATTCTTTAATAAATCCACGCCTCAGTTGGCCCTTGAAAAATATTCTTTAATAAATCCACGCCTCAGTTGGCCCTTGAAAAATATTCTTTAATAAATCCACGCCTCAGTTGGCCCTTGAAAAATATTCTTTAATAAATCCACGCCTCAGTTGGCCCTTGAAAAATATTCTTTAATAAATCCACGCCTCAGTTGGCCCTTGAAAAATCCACGCCTCAGTTGGCCCTTGAAAAATAATAAATCCACGCCTCAGTTGGCCCTTGAAAAATATTCTTTAATAAATCCACGCCTCAGTTGGCCCTTGAAAAAATATTCTTTAATAAATCCACGCCTCAGTTGGCCCTTGAAAAATATTCTTTAATAAATCCACGCCTCAGTTGGCCCTTGAAAATATTCTTTAATAAATCCACGCCTCAGTTGGCCCTTGAAAAATATTCTTTAAAAAATCCAAGCCTCAGTTGGCCCTTGAAAAATATTCTTTAATAAATCCACGCCTGAGTTGGCCCTTGAAAAATATTCTTTAATAAATCCACGCCTCAGTTGGCCCTTGAAAAATATTCTTTAATAAATCCACGCCTAGTTGGCCCTTGAAAAATATTCAATAAATCCACGCCTCAGTTGGCCCTTGAAAAATATTCTCAAATAAATCCACGCCTCAGTTGGCCCTTGAAAAATATTCTTTAATAAATCCACGCCTCAGTTGGCCCTTGAAAAATATTCTTTAATAAATCCACGCCTCAGTTGGCCCTTGAAAAAATATTCTTTAATAAATCCACGCCTCAGTTGGCCCTTGAAAAATATTCTTTAATAAATCCACGCCTCAGTTGGCCCTTGAAAAATATTCTTTAACAAATCCACGCCTCAGTTGGCCCTTGAAAAATATTCTTTAATAAATCCACGCCTCAGTTGGCCCTTGAAAAATATTCTTTAATAAATCCACGCCTCAGTTGGCCCTTGAAAAATATTCTTTAATAAATCCACGCCTCAGTTGGCCCTTGAAAAATATTCTTTAATAAATCCACGCCTCAGTTGGCCCTTGAAAAATATTCTTTAATAAATCCACGCCTCAGTTGGCCTTTGAAAAATATTCTTTAATTAACAAATCCACGCCTCTTTGAAAAATATTCTTTAATAAATCCACGCCTCAGTTGGCCCTTGAAAAATATTCTTTAATAAATCCACGCCTCAGTTGGCCCTTGAAAAATATTCTTTAAAAAATCCAAGCCTCAGTTGGCCCTTGAAAATATTCTTTAATAAATCCACGCCTCAGTTGGCCCTTGAAAAATATTCTTTAATAAATCCACGCCTCTTGAAAAATATTCTTTAATAAATCCACGCCCCAGTTGGCCCTTGAAAAATATTCTTTAATAAAACCACGCCTCAGTTGGCCCTTGAAAAATATTCTTTAATAAAACCACGCCTCAGTTGGCCCTTGAAAAATATTCTTTAATAAAACCACGCCTCAGTTGGCCCTTGAAAAATATTCTTTAATAAAACCACGCCTCAGTTGGCCCTTGAAAAATATTCTTTAATAAAACCACGCCTCAGTTGGCCCTTGAAAATTATTCTTTAATAAAACCACGCCTCCGTGGGACCCCTAAAAATATTCTTTAATAAATCCACGCCTCTTAGGGAGCCCTAAAAATATTCTTTAATAAATCCACGCCTCTTAGGGAGCCCTAAAAATATTCTTTAATAAATCCACGCCTCTTAGGGAGCCCTAAAAATATGTTTTAATAAATCCACGCCTCTTAGGGAGCCCTAAAAATATGTTTTAATAAATCCACGCCTCTTAGGGAGCCCTAAAAATATGTTTTAATAAATCCACGCCTCTTAGGGAGCCCTAAAAATATGTTTTAATAAATCCACGCCTCTTAGGGAGCCCTAAAAATATGTTTTAATAAATCCACGCCTCTTAGGGAGCCCTAAAAATATGTTTTAATAAATCCACGCCTCTTAGGGAGCCCTAAAAATATGTTTTAATAAATCCACGCCTCTTAGGGAGCCCTAAAAATATGTTTTAATAAATCCACGCCTCTTAGGGAGCCCTAAAAATATGTTTTAATAAATCCACGCCTCTTAGGGAGCCCTAAAAATATGTTTTAATAAATCCACGCCTCTTAGGGAGCCCTAAAAATATGTTTTAATAAATCCACGCCTCTTAGGGAGCCCTAAAAATATGTTTTAATAAATCCACGCCTCTTAGGGAGCCCTAAAAATATGTTTTAATAAATCCACGCCTCTTAGGGAGCCCTAAAAATATGTTTTAATAAATCCACGCCTCTTAGGGAGCCCTAAAAATATGTTTTAATAAATCCACGCCTCTTAGGGAGCCCTAAAAATATGTTTTAATAAATCCACGCCTCTTAGGGAGCCCTAAAAATATGTTTTAATAAATCCACGCCTCTTAGGGAGCCCTAAAAATATGTTTTAATAAATCCACGCCTCTTAGGGAGCCCTAAAAATATGTTTTAATAAATCCACGCCTCTTAGGGAGCCCTAAAAATATGTTTTAATAAATCCACGCCTCTTAGGGAGCCCTAAAAATATGTTTTAATAAATCCACGCCTCTTAGGGAGCCCTAAAAATATGTTTTAATAAATCCACGCCTCTTAGGGAGCCCTAAAAATATGTTTTAATAAATCCACGCCTCTTAGGGAGCCCTAAAAATATGTTTTAATAAATCACACTTAGGGAGCCTAAAAATATGTTTTAATAAATCCACGGGAGCCCTAAAAATATGTTTTAATAAATCCACGCCTCTTAGGGAGCCCTAAAAATATGTTTTAATAAATTTTGTGGGATGTCGCCAAAAAGGGATACCAACCAAAAGGACCCACACATACACAGTCAAACATACATACACACACATACACGGAGACAGATGTGACAAAACTAGGAATGTCTTTTAATTTTAATAAAAACAAACGGTGATCAAAGATGGATGGCCTGTGTTGTGGCAGTAAAATTGGGGGGAGGGGGAGGCGGAGATGGGCTTCGTAAAAAACTCCATTTCGTAGTAAAAAAATACCCCGACAGCAATGGCTTAAATGTAGATTTGTGTTACTGTTATTGATGATATGTTAAAAGTAAATCCCATAACGCCACCCAAAAAAAAATTCTTTAACTAAACCAGGGATCAGGAAAAACCCACCCTGCAAACCCCGTCATGCCGTTTACCTTTTCTATGAAGACACAGCTAAGGTGGGTTTATGGCTTCTCATATGATGGCCATTCTCAGTCAACAAGGAATCAAAAAAAAAAAAACAGAAAAAAATCAATAACATCTCAAAATAAAAATTGATATCAGGGAGGGCTTAACCAGACTTCGACTTTTGGCCCAAAAAATAACCATCAACACTGGTTAATGCCAGGCAAAAAAAAAAAAAAAAAAAAAAAAAATCCAAACAAAAAAGTCAACCGGAAACTGGTACGACTATCACCGGTACAGAATGTGTGGTCACAATAACCTGGCATCTAGGGGTGGTGGTTGGTTCGAAAAAAAAAAAAACAAACATAACCTCAAATGAATAAAATAACAGAAATTGCGACTTACATGCCATTACTTACCGCACGAAGTTTGGGAACCCTTTGTAAATGAGTCCTGTTTTTTTTTTGGGGGGAGGGTGAGGTTTTCCTATTTGTCTGTCTTTTTTATGTGCTCATAAAAAATGTTATTATTTGGGATATTGCTCGGAGAGGATGAAGGGTGGAAAGATAGGCAAACTGTTGCACCATTTGAAGACTTCGTATGGACCCCTGAAAAAATATAATTAAAAACAATATCCACGCCTTGCATAGACCCCTGAAAAAATATAATTTAAACCCAGTAAGGAAAGTAGTAAAGTCGGTCGGGGCCGACTATATGATACCCTTCACCACTTTGGGTATATTCAACAGATGAATCCGCATCGCATTTTTAAAGGACCAGTAAAATGAAATTGGATACATAAACATGTCATTCTGAAACCGATACTAAATTTTTCATTTGGTTAGATATAGAAGCTACATCTAAATCTGAATCGAATTTCAGAAAACTTAACACACATATTTCTAGACCTAATTCATTACGCTGTGCCAAATTTCGTGCAAATCGAAGGATATATAGGGACTTTGGTGCACTATTTACCTAAAATCGGACGAAAATATACATGGGAGGTATATCGAAATCTTAACCGATTTTCAGGAAACTTAGCACACATCATTCCAGACTCAACTCAGTACGCTATGCCAAATTTCGTGCAAATCGAAAGATATATACAAACTTTGGTGCACCATTTACCTTAAATCGGACGAAAATATATATGGGAGCTATATCTAAATCTGAACCGATTTTCACGAAACTTAACACACATCATACTAGACCTAATTCATTCCGCTGTGCCAAATTTCGTGCAAATCGAAGCATACTTAGGGACTTTGGGCACCATTTCCATTAAATCGGACGAAAATATATATGAGAGCTATATCTAAATCAGAACCTATTTTCTGGAAACTTAACACACATCATTGTGGGCTTAATTTAGTACGCTGTGCCAAATTTCGTGCAAACCGAAGCAGATTTAGGGTCTTTAGTGCACCATTGACCTTAAATCGGACGAAAATATATATGGGAGCTATATATAAATCTGAACCGATTTTCACGAAACTTAGCACACATCATTCTAGGCTTAAGTCAGTACGCTGTGCTAAATTTCGTGCAAATCGAAAGATATATAGGGACTTTTTTGGACCATTTAGATAAAATCGGATGAAAATATATATGGGAGCTATATCTAAATCTTGACCGATTTTCATGAAACTTAACACACATCATTCTAGACCTAATTCTGTACACTGTGCCAAATTTCGTGCAAATCGAAAGATATATAGGGTCTTTGATGCACCAATTACCTTAAATCGTACGAAAATATATATGAGAGCTATATCTAAATCTGAACCGATTTTCAGGAAACTTAACACACATTATTTTAGACCTAATTCATTACTCTGTGCCAAATTTCGTGCAAACCGAAAAATATATAGGGACTTTGGTACACCATTTACTTAAAATCGGGCGAAAATATATATATGAGCTATATCTAAATCTGAACCGATTTTCACGAAACTTAACACACATCATTCTACTCTTAATTCAGTGCGCTGTGCCAAATTTCGTGCAAATCGAAACATATATAGGGGCTTTGGTGCACCATTTACATTAAATCGGACGAAAATATATATGGTAGGTATATCTAAATCTAAACCGATTTTCAGGAAACTTAACACACATCATTCTAGACCTAATTCTGTACACTGTGCCAAATTTCGTGCAAATCGAATGATATATAGGGTCTTTGATGCACCAATTACCTAAAATCGGACGAAAATATATATGGGAGCTATATCTAAATCTGAACCGATTTTCAGGAAACTTAACACCCATTATTTTAGACCTAATTCATTACTCTGTGCCAAATTTCGTGCAAACCGAAAAATATATAGGGACTTTGGTGCACCATTTACATTAAATCGGACGAAAATATATATGGTAGGTATATCTAAATCTAAACCGATTTTCACGAAACTTACCACTCATCATTCTATGTTTAATTCACTACGCTGTTCCAAATTTCGTGCAAATCGAAACATATTTCTTTGTTTACAATTTAACACGGACAGACAGGCGAGTATCTTTAAGAGTTTATGTGAGTTCCTGCCAATAGGCCTACCTCACAGTGGCTGAGCCACAGGCGGAAAAGCGCCCACCAGCGCTCCAGCACCGAAGTACTGTACCAATTGGAGAGCATGCAGAAGGCACACTCCCCCCCCCTTGGTGAGGGGCGAAACCACAACCCCCGCGAAGCTCCCCAGGGGGCCACACCAACTGTCAGGCTGGATCGACAGATTCAGGGGCACCTGATACCCGCGGTACGGAAAAACCTCCGCTCGGGCTCTAGACCGAGGCCTCTTCCAGTTTGACGCACGTCCGGGCTGGTATCCCAAAACAACAATAAGCAACGACGATAACCGCAGCTGGCAAGGAAAAACCTGGCCACAAGCAGTGACAAATACACAAATCACAAACAATTAACATGCTGCCCTCACGGACTGCACAAAGGGCCCCAACGGACCGCAGCATCGGACATCACAACACAAACAATGAACAAAACTGCCCTCACGGACAGCCTACACTACATCCACACCACGGGTGAAGCACATGAAGTGGACACCACGAAGCACATTCACCTACAACTGCCAACAACCGCCGATAACCGCACCAAGACCAGCACCGCCACCCGGTGCACCTACCCACCACAAGGGGGCAAACCACCCAACTGCAAGGGGGCTATGTACGAGGACCACCTCCACTAAGTATTGTTCTTCTCCTAAATGCATCACGAGCAAAAATACTTAAACAACTATAGGTCCGATCGTCTTGAAGTGCCCTACTGAAATCCCACCCTGCCCCTCCATTCGATATACCCATACTTGCTAAATCTCTAATGTCATCATAGTAACAGCATTCCGTCAGTATATGCTTCCAGTCCTCGGTCATCCCGCACTCACATAAATCCGTCTGGGCAAGGCCTCTTTTATGCAGAAAAGCATTAAGAGAGCCATGCCCCGTCAGTAAGAAACCAGTACTTAAGCCGAAGCGAAAGTCTGGCAGGTCCACTACGAACGTTGCGTCACAAATAAATTCGTACGTCACCCTCCCTTTGTCACAGACGGACGGACATGCATTAATCGACTCAGAAAGTGATTCTATGCATATTCTCAAAAGGAACCATGTGTCGATCTCGTTTCCTTTTGCCTGTTACAAACATATGCACAAAGACATAATATCCTGTACCACAGTGTGGTGTGGGGTATAAAAATACACGCCTCTTTGGAAGCCTAGGAAAAATACGCACGCCTTCTGTAGACCCTTAAAATTTATTTAAATAAGCCATGCATTGTGTAGAGTCTTGAGGAAAAAATCCCCGCTTTGTGTACACCCCTGAAACAATATTTTTTTAGAATCCAAGCTTCTCTTGGTCCATGAGGTTACGACCTCGTTACTGTATTTTTCCCCCTTCCCCTCCTTCTGCACATCATCATTTCCCTTTGTTTATTTTGTTTCGGCTGTAACAAAAAATCCAGCCATATGTGTGTGTCTTGTTGAGTAAAATAAACTTGAAGGCGGAAAGTGTTTGCTTACTTGTTATCCTCCACCCTCAGGGTTGTTGTTGGTTGGTTGGATGGGTGGGTGGTTAAAGTCGCATTTATCTTCACCCGATTTTTTTACAAATAAAAATGAGAAATTGAATTAAATTTCATTGCACATTTATTTTTTCTGTTTTTGTTTTTGGCACAACAATACAGCATTCCCACCACCATCAAGGGGCGATTTAGTTGGCAAGGCGGTAATGTGGTCGTAACCATCGCTACCTCCTCCACCTTGGCTCAGCCAGCAGTGTCAAATAATTTATAAAATATGACAATCATTAAAAAACTGCTACAAATGTTTGTTGTTGTTGTTGCTGTTGTCTTCTTCTGTTTCAAGGGCCAACTGAGGCGTGGATTTATTAAAGAATATTTTTCAAGGGCCAACTGAGGCGTGGATTTATTAAAGAATATTTTTCAAGGGCCAACTGAGGCGTGGATTTATTATGGAATATTTTTCAAGGGCCAACTGAGGCGTGGATTTATTAAAGAATATTTTTCAAGGGCCAACTGAGGCGTGGATTTATTAAAGAATATTTTTCAAGGGCCAACTGAGGCGTGGATTTATTAAAGAATATTTTTCAAGGGCCAACTGAGGCGTGGATTTATTAAAGAATATTTTTCAAGGGCCAACTGAGGCGTGGATTTATTAAAGAATATTTTTCAAGGGCCAACTGAGGCGTGGATTTATTAAAGAATATTTTTCAAGGGCCAACTGAGGCGTGGATTTATTAAAGAATATTTTTCAAGGGCCAACTGAGGCGTGGATTTATTAAAGAATATTTTTCAAGGGCCAACTGAGGCGTGGATTTATTAAAGAATATTTTTCAAGGGCCAACTGAGGCGTGGATTTATTAAAGAATATTTTTCAAGGGCCAACTGAGGCGTGGATTTATTAAAGAATATTTTTCAAGGGCCAACTGAGGCGTGGATTTATTAAAGAATATTTTTCAAGGGCCAACTGAGGCGTGGATTTATTAAAGAATATTTTTCAAGGGCCAACTGAGGCGTGGATTTATTAAAGAATATTTTTCAAGGGCCAACTGAGGCGTGGATTTATTAAAGAATATTTTTCAAGGGCCAACTGAGGCGTGGATTTATTAAAGAATATTTTTCAAGGGCCAACTGAGGCGTGGATTTATTAAAGAATATTTTTCAAGGGCCAACTGAGGCGTGGATTTATTAAAGAATATTTTTCAAGGGCCAACTGAGGCGTGGATTTATTAAAGAATATTTTTCAAGGGCCAACTGAGGCGTGGATTTATTAAAGAATATTTTTCAAGGGCCAACTGAGGCGTGGATTTATTAAAGAATATTTTTCAAGGGCCAACTGAGGCGTGGATTTATTAAAGAATATTTTTCAAGGGCCAACTGAGGCGTGGATTTATTAAAGAATATTTTTCAAGGGCCAACTGAGGCGTGGATTTATTAAAGAATATTTTTCAAGGGCCAACTGAGGCGTGGATTTATTAAAGAATATTTTTCAAGGGCCAACTGAGGCGTGGATTTATTAAAGAATATTTTTCAAGGGCCAACTGAGGCGTGGATTTATTAAAGAATATTTTTCAAGGGCCAACTGAGGCGTGGATTTATTAAAGAATATTTTTCAAGGGCCAACTGAGGCGTGGATTTATTAAAGAATATTTTTCAAGGGCCAACTGAGGCGTGGATTTATTAAAGAATATTTTTCAAGGGCCAACTGAGGCGTGGATTTATTAAAGAATATTTTTCAAGGGCCAACTGAGGCGTGGATTTATTAAAGAATATTTTTCAAGGGCCAACTGAGGCGTGGATTTATTAAAGAATATTTTTCAAGGGCCAACTGAGGCGTGGATTTATTAAAGAATATTTTTCAAGGGCCAACTGAGGCGTGGATTTATTAAAGAATATTTTTCAAGGGCCAACTGAGGCGTGGATTTATTAAAGAATATTTTTCAAGGGCCAACTGAGGCGTGGATTTATTAAAGAATATTTTTCAAGGGCCAACTGAGGCGTGGATTTATTAAAGAATATTTTTCAAGGGCCAACTGAGGCGTGGATTTATTAAAGAATATTTTTCAAGGGCCAACTGAGGCGTGGATTTATTAAAGAATATTTTTCAAGGGCCAACTGAGGCGTGGATTTATTAAAGAATATTTTTCAAGGGCCAACTGAGGCGTGGATTTATTAAAGAATATTTTTCAAGGGCCAACTGAGGCGTGGATTTATTAAAGAATATTTTTCAAGGGCCAACTGAGGCGTGGATTTATTAAAGAATATTTTTCAAGGGCCAACTGAGGCGTGGATTTATTAAAGAATATTTTTCAAGGGCCAACTGAGGCGTGGATTTATTAAAGAATATTTTTCAAGGGCCAACTGAGGCGTGGATTTATTAAAGAATTTTTCAAGGGCCAACTGAGGCGTGGATTTATTAAAGAATATTTTTCAAGGGCCAACTGAGGCGTGGATTTATTAAAGAATATTTTTCAAGGGCCAACTGAGGCGTGGATTTATTAAAGAATATTTTTCAAGGGCCAACTGAGGCGTGGATTTATTAAAGAATATTTTTCAAGGGCCAACTGAGGCGTGGATTTATTAAAGAATATTTTTCAAGGGCCAACTGAGGCGTGGATTTATTAAAGAATATTTTTCAAGGGCCAACTGAGGCGTGGATTTATTAAAGAATATTTTTCAAGGGCCAACTGAGGCGTGGATTTATTAAAGAATATTTTTCAAGGGCCAACTGAGGCGTGGATTTATTAAAGAATATTTTTCAAGGGCCAACTGAGGCGTGGATTTATTAAAGAATATTTTTCAAGGGCCAACTGAGGCGTGGATTTATTAAAGAATAAGGGCCAACTGGAGGCGTGGATTTATTAAAGAATATTTTTCAAGGGCCAACTGAGGCGTGGATTTATTAAAGAATATTTTTCAAGGGCCAACTGAGGCGTGGATTTATTAAAGAATATTTTTCAAGGGCCAACTGAGGCGTGGATTTATTAAAGAATATTTTTCAAGGGCCAACTGAGGCGTGGATTTATTAAAGAATATTTTTCAAGGGCCAACTGAGGCGTGGATTTATTAAAGAATATTTTTCAAGGGCCAACTGAGGCGTGGATTTATTAAAGAATATTTTTCAAGGGCCAACTGAGGCGTGGATTTATTAAAGAATATTTTTCAAGGGCCAACTGAGGCGTGGATTTATTAAAGAATATTTTTCAAGGGCCAACTGAGGCGTGGATTTATTAAAGAATATTTTTCAAGGGCCAACTGAGGCGTGGATTTATTAAAGAATATTTTTCAAGGGCCAACTGAGGCGTGGATTTATTAAAGAATATTTTTCAAGGGCCAACTGAGGCGTGGATTTATTAAAGAATATTTTTCAAGGGCCAACTGAGGCGTGGATTTATTAAAGAATATTTTTCAAGGGCCAACTGAGGCGTGGATTTATTAAAGAATATTTTTCAAGGGCCAACTGAGGCGTGGATTTATTAAAGAATATTTTTCAAGGGCCAACTGAGGCGTGGATTTATTAAAGAATATTTTTCAAGGGCCAACTGAGGCGTGGATTTATTAAAGAATATTTTTCAAGGGCCAACTGAGGCGTGGATTTATTAAAGAATATTTTTCAAGGGCCAACTGAGGCGTGGATTTATTAAAGAATATTTTTCAAGGGCCAACTGAGGCGTGGATTTATTAAAGAATATTTTTCAAGGGCCAACTGAGGCGTGGATTTATTAAAGAATATTTTTCAAGGGCCAACTGAGGCGTGGATTTATTAAAGAATATTTTTCAAGGGCCAACTGAGGCGTGGATTTATTAAAGAATATTTTTCAAGGGCCAACTGAGGCGTGGATTTATTAAAGAATATTTTTCAAGGGCCAACTGAGGCGTGGATTTATTAAAGAATATTTTTCAAGGGCCAACTGAGGCGTGGATTTATTAAAGAATATTTTTCAAGGGCCAACTGAGGCGTGGATTTATTAAAGAATATTTTTCAAGGGCCAACTGAGGCGTGGATTTATTAAAGAATATTTTTCAAGGGCCAACTGAGGCGTGGATTTATTAAAGAATATTTTTCAAGGGCCAACTGAGGCGTGGATTTATTAAAGAATATTTTTCAAGGGCCAACTGAGGCGTGGATTTATTAAAGAATATTTTTCAAGGGCCAACTGAGGCGTGGATTTATTAAAGAATATTTTTCAAGGGCCAACTGAGGCGTGGATTTATTAAAGAATATTTTTCAAGGGCCAACTGAGGCGTGGATTTATTAAAGAATATTTTTCAAGGGCCAACTGAGGCGTGGATTTATTAAAGAATATTTTTCAAGGGCCAACTGAGGCGTGGATTTATTAAAGAATATTTTTCAAGGGCCAACTGAGGCGTGGATTTATTAAAGAATATTTTTCAAGGGCCAACTGAGGCGTGGATTTATTAAAGAATATTTTTCAAGGGCCAACTGAGGCGTGGATTTATTAAAGAATATTTTTCAAGGGCCAACTGAGGCGTGGATTTATTAAAGAATATTTTTCAAGGGCCAACTGAGGCGTGGATTTATTTATTCAAGGGCCAACTGAGGCGTGGATTTATTAAAAGAATATTTTTCACTGAGGCGTGGATTTATTAAAGAATAT